>NC_045985.1:27560378-27585047 GCF_010909765.2 Amblyraja radiata | reverse complement strand
GCCAGGGCAGCTTACTGTTCTGGATGTCAGATGTGGGAGGTCATGGAGTCGGAGTGCCCTCCAGACGTCCACATCTGCGCAAGGTGCGTCGAGATGGGGCTCCTAAGGGACCGTGTCAGGAACCTGGAACAGCAACTCGATGACCTCTGTCTGCTCAGGGAGAGCGAGGAGGTCATAGAAAGGAGTTACAGGGAGGTGGTCACTCCAAGACCACGGGAGACAGAAAACTGGGTCACAGTTAGGAAGGGCAATGGGCAGAGGCAGGGACTGGTGAGTACCCCGGTGGCTGTACACCTTAAAAATAAGTACTCATGCTTGAGTAAGGGTGGGGGAGACAGCCTACCTGGGGGCAGCGACAGCGGCCGGGCCTCTGGCACAAAGACCGGTCCGGTTGCTCAGAAGGGTAAGGAAAAGAAGGTGAGGGCAATTGTAATAGGGGACTCTATAGTCAGGGGGTCGGATAGGCGATTCTGTGGACGCAGACAGGAGTCCCGGATGGTAGTTTGCCTCCCTGGTGCCAGGGTCAGGGATGTGTCTGAACGTGTCCAAGAAATCCTGAAATGGGAGGGAGAGGAGCCTGAGGTTGTGGTGCATATAGGTACCAACGACATAGGTAAAAAAAGAGAAGAGGTCCTGAAAGAAGAATGGAAAGGTAACAATCTCAGGATTACTGCCTGTGCCACACGACAGTGAGAGTAGGAATGGAGCGAGGTGGAGGATAAATGCGTGGCTGAAGGACTGGTGCAGTGGGTATGGATTCAAGTTTCTGGATCATTGGGACCTCTTTTGGGGAAGGTGCGACCTGTACAGAAAGGACGGGTTGCACTTGAACTCAAGGGGGACCAATATCCTGGCGGGGAGATTTGCAAAGGCTACTGGGGAGACTTTAAACTAGTATGGTTGGGGGGAGGGACTCAAATTGGGAAAGCTAGCAGTCAGTGTGTGAAGCAGGGGGCAGAGAATGGTAGCACTCTGACCCAAAATGTAGGGGAGAGAGAAGAAAAATAAAATAATCAGAGAATAAGAGAGGGTGGGTTTCTTAAATGTGTATATTTTAATGCTAGGAGCATTGTAAGAAAAGTGGATGAACTTAGAGCCTGGATTGACACCTGGAAGTATGATGTTGTGGCGATCAGTGAAACATGGTTGCAGGAGGGCTGTGATTGGAAACTAAATATTCCAGGATTTCGTTGCTTCAGGTGTGATAGAATTGGAGGGGCAAGAGGTGGAGGTGTTGCATTGCTTATCAGGGAAGATATTACAGCAGTGCTTTGGCAGGATAGATTAGAGGGCTCGTCTAGGGAGGCTATTTGGGTGGAACTGAGAAATGGGAAAGGGGTAGCAACACTTATAGGGGTGTATTATAGACCGCCAAATGGGGAGCGAGAATTGGAAGAGCAAATATGTAAGGAGATTGCAGATATTAGAAGTAAGCACAAGGTAGTGATTGTGGGAGATTTCAATTTTCCACACATAGACTGGGAAACACATTCTGTAAATGGGCTGGATGGGTTGGAGTTTGTAAAATGTGTGCAGGATAGTTTTTTGCAACAATACATAGAAGTACCTACTAGAGAAGGGGCGGTACTGGACCTCCTGTTAGGAAATGAGATGGGTCAGGTGGCAGAGGTATGCGTTGGGGAACAGTTCGGGTCCAGTGATCACAATACCATTAGTTTCAATATAATTATGGCGAGGGACAAAACTGGACCTAGGGTTGAGATTTTTGATTGGAGAAAGGCTAACTTTGAGGAGATGCGAAAGGATTTAAAAGGAGTACATTGGGACAGTTTGTTTTATGGGAAAGATGTGGAAGAGAAATGGAGTACATTTAAAGATGAAATTTTAAGAGTACAGAATCTTTATGTCCCTGTTCGGTTGAAAGGAAATCGTAAAAACTGTAAAGAGCCATGGTTTTCAAGGGAAATTGGACACTTGTTTCGGAAAAAGAGGGAGATCTACAATAGTTATAGGCAGCATGGAGTAAATGAGGTGCTTGAGGAGTATAAAGAATGTAAAAAGAATCTTAAGAAATAAATTAGAAAAGCTAAAAGAAGATATGAGGTTGCTTTGGCAAGTAAGGTAAAAGTAAATCCGAAGGGTTTCTACCGCTATATTAATAGCAAAAGGATAACGAGGGATAAAATTGGTCCATTAGAGAGTCAGAGTGGCCAACTATCTGCAGAGCCAAAAGAGATGGGGGAGATATTGAACAGTTTCTTTTCTTCGGTATTCACCAAGGAGAAGGATATTGAATTATGTGAGGTAAGGGAAACAAGTAGAGTTGGTATGGTAACTATGAGGATCAAAGAAGAGGAAGTACTGACACTGTTGAGAAATATAAAAGTGGATAAGTCTCCAGGTCCGGACAGGATATTCCCTAGGACATTGAGGGAAGTTAGTGTAGAAATAGCAGGGGCTATGGCAGAAATATTTCAAATGTCATTAGAAACGGGAATAGTGCCGGAGGATTGGCGTACTGCGCATGTTGTTCCATTGTTTAAAAAGGGGTCTAAGAGTAAACCTAACAATTATAGACCTGTTAGTTTGACGTCAGTGGTGGGCAAATTAATGGAAAGAATTCTTAGAGATAATATATATAAGCATCTGGATAAAGGGTCTGATTAGGAACAGTCAACGTGGATTTGTGCCTGGAAGGTCATGTTTAACTAATCTTCTTGAATTTTTTGAAGATGTTACTCGGGAAATTGATGAGGGTAAAGCAGCGGATGTTGTGTATATGGACTTCAGTAAGGCCTTTGACAAGGTTCCTCATGGAAGGTTGGTTAAGAAGGTTCAATGGTTGGGTATTAATGGTGGAGTAGCAAGATGGATTCAACAGTGGCTGAATGGGAGATGCCAGAGAGTAATGGTGGATGGTTGTTTGTCAGGTTGGAGGCCAGTGACGAGTGGGGTGCCACAGGGATCTGTGTTGGGTCCACTGTTGTTTGTCATGTACATCAATGATCTGGACGATGGTGTGGTAAATTGGATTAGTAAGTATGCAGATGATACGAAGGTAGGTGGGGTTGCGGGTAATGAAGTAGAGTTTCAAAGTCTACAGAGAGATTTATGACAGTTGGAAGAGTGGGCTGAAAGATGGCAGATGGAGTTCAATGCTGATAAGTGTGAGGTGCTACATCTTGGCAGGACAAATCAAAATAGGACGTACATGGTAAATGGTAGGGAATTGAAGAATGTAGGTGAACAGAGGGATCTGGGAATAACTGTGCACAGTTCCATGAAAGTGGAATCTCATGTAGATAGGGTGGTAAAGAAAGCTTTTGGTGTGCTGGCCTTTATAAATCAGAGCATTGAGTATAGAAGTTGGGATGTAATGTTAAAATTGTACAAGGCATTGGTGAGGCCAATTCTGGAGTATGGTGTACAATTTTGGTCGCCTAATTATAGGAAGGATGTCAACAAAATAGAGAGAGTACAGATGAGATTTACTAGAATGTTGCCTGGGTTTCAGCAACTAAGTTACAGAGAAAGGTTGAACAAGTTAGGGCTTTATTCTTTGGAGCGCAGAAGGTTAAGGGGGGACTTTATAGAGGTTTTTAAAATGATGAGAGGGATAGACAGAGTTGACGTGGAAAAGCTTTTCCCACTGAGAGTAGGGAAGATTCAAACAAGGGGACATGACTTGAGAATTAAGGGACTGAAGTTTAGGGGTAACATGAGGGGGAACTTCTTTACTCAGAGAGTGGTAGCTGTGTGGAATGAGCTTCCAGTGAAGGTGGTGGAGGCAGGTTCGTTTTTATCATTTAAAAATAAATTGGATAGTTATATGGATGGGAAAGGAATGGAGGGTTATGGTCTGAGCGCAGGTATATGGGACTAGGGGAGATTATGTGTTCGGCACGGACTAGAAGGGTCGAGATGGCCTGTTTCCGTGCTGTAATTGTTATATGGTTATATGGTTATATGGGAGGAGTCAAACGTAAAGTTGTTGAGGGCGAGGACCAACTCCGCTAGGCGGAGGAGAGTGTCAGTGGCTGGGTATAGGTTGCTCCTCTGGTCGAGGAAGAACCGGAGGGCATTTAGGCCATCCTGGTGGGGTATGGAGGTGTAGAGTGACCGGACATCCATGGTGAAGATAAGAGGGTGAGGGCCTAGAGAGTGGAATGCGCGGAGGCGGGGGAGAGTGTCTGATGTGTCTAGAACATAGGTGGGAAGGGATTTGACCAGGGGGGATAGTATGGAGTCAAGGTATGTGGAGATGAGTTCGGTGGGGCACGAACAAGCAGAGACAATGGGTCTGCTGGGAGAGCCGGTTTGTGGATTTTGGGGAGAACGTAAAAACGGGCCGTGCGGGGCTGGGGAACGATGAGGTTGGAAGCTTGGTCGGGCAGGGCGTGGGAATTGATGAAGTCGGTGATGGTGCTAGATATGGTGGCCTGGTGCTCGTCAGTGAGGTCATGGTCCAGGGGTAAGTAGGAGGAGGTGTCCGAGAGTTGGCGCGTGGCCTCAGCTTTGTAGAGATCGACGCGCCAGACTACCACGGCACCTCCCTTGTCGGCTGGTTTGATAGCCCAATCTGGGTTTTTGCGGAGTGATTCAATGGCAGTGCGTTCAGGGGGGGGGGGGGGGGGGGGGGGGGGGGGGGGGGGGGAGATTGGAGTGGAGAAGTTGAGGCGATATGAATGTTGATTTCTCTAACTTCAAGTAACCTATGCATTCCCTCCCCCACCCAAATCGTACCAGCTTCAAATTCGTCTTATTAAGTCTCATTGTCCGTACTCGTTCTCACCTAACAAACAGCTAATAATGGCCCGTGTCCTTTATCGCCGTTACTTTCTTGTTTATCTTTCATCGATTTGATCTATATCTCTCTACATCTCGTTTACCTTCCTCCTGGCTCTCAGCGTGAAGAAGGGTCTCCACCCGAAGCGTCACATATTCTTTCTCTCCAGAGGTACCGTCTGACCCGCTGAGTTACTCCAGTTTATCTGGGCATGTGGAGTATTTTGTGCGGTCCTGTTTGCCTTATTCCAGGAAGGATGTGGATGCTTTGGAAAGGGTCCAGGGAAGGTTTACCAGTGGAAGAGATTTGCGGAACAGTGTTGGAGCTTCTGCCGGACAGTTCCACAGATCCGGGTTTGATCCTGACCTCGGGTGTTGACTTTGTGGAGTGTTCGCTCGGTCACCAAACACCGAAGACCTGCGGGTTTATATATTTGTAGATACTCTGCAAATCGCCCCTGATGTGTAGGGAGTTGATAGGCAAAAGTGATAAGATATAAATATTGGAAACGGGTAAAATGGTCGGTGTGGATGCGGCTATTTCCCTGTTTCATTTCTAAACTAAACCAAATTAAACCAGTATGCTGCCTGGATTAGGATGTATTGACAAGACTGGACACACTTGGATTGTTTTCCTTCGAACGTCAGAGGTTGAGGGGAAACCTAATACAGCCACATGCAATTGTGAAAGACGGATAGACAACCAGAAGGTATCTCCCAGAGTGGGGATACCAGAGACGAGAGGGTATAGCTTTGAGAGCAGAGGAGCATATTTGAAGATTTACATACTGATAATACGAAGAGCGTGCGGGGTAGTTTAAAAAATATTTTTGATATATTTCGTCTGTCAGCTAAGAACACAGCATGCCGGAGTAAGATATTTCGTCTGTCAGCGGCCAGGCAGCATCTCTAGAGGAGATGGACAGGACACGTTTCGGATCAGGACCCTTCTTCGCATTGCATGTAGTCAAGAGAAGAAAACTGAAGAAGATGTTGGGCGGGACCAAGCCTGGCAAGTGATAGGTAGATCCAGGTGAGGTGAGGGTGAGTGGCAGATGGATGGACAAAAGTCAGCTTACCTGCTTGCACGGACTAGACGTTTATTTGCTTAAGAAGCTGGTTTACCTAAAAAATAGATTCGTGAATAAATCGTCTTTAATGTTATTTATTTCAACGAATGTAGTCCTCCAAAGCACAGCATGTATTTCACAATTTAATTTTCTAAAATCATCCCAGGGGAAATTTGATTCAAGATTATCCTATTTTCCCTGAAGAAAAAAAGCACAAACTCATTTGCAAGCCTCTTTGTTCAATGGGCAACGTCATTGATTATGTAAACTAATTGTCCCATTTGGGACGAATCACACGTATTATAAATGAGCGTGTGATATGGCCACTTGATCACTTGCGTTGCAAACACGGCCTTGCCGCCATACGACGTAAAATGGGGCGTCAGGTACTTGCTCTGATAGAAGACATTTACTACCATGTTCTTGCTGTGATCGGCATACCTGGTAAGTCCCTGCGACCACTTATTATTTACTAACGTCGACACTTTTCCGAGCTTGAGTTCGTCAGCTGGTCTGGCAGCATCTCTGGAGAAAGGTAATAGGTGACGCTAGGGTGGCACGGTAGCGTAGCGGTAGAGTTGTGCCTTACAGCGTCACAGACTCGGGTTCGATCCTGACTGCCGGTACTTGTCTGTACGGAGTTTGAACGTTCTCCCCGTGATCTGCGTGGGTCTCCGAGATCTTCGGTTTCCCCCACACACGTACGGATTTGTCGGCTAATTGGCTTGGTATAAATGTAAAATGTAAAATTTTAGTGCGGAATTAATGTGCGGACTCGGTGCGCGGAAGGGCCTGTTTCTACGCTGTATTAAACTGAAGTAAATTAAATGTTTCTCCCGACCATTCTCCCGAGAGAGGGTCAGTGGAGAGGGACCCCGCTGAGTTACTCCAGTGTGTTGTATGTATCTCCGGCGTAAACCAGCATCTGCAGTTCCTTCCTGCTCTTTCCTGAGGCGATACATACCTCTTCGACCGCAAGCTGTATAAGGCCAACGAACGAAGGAGAGTTCGATTTCCGAATTGTTTTTCCCCCCCAATGATACTTTTACTGATGTTATTCTCCTTTATTTGGTTTAATGCTTTCTTTGAAGAACGACGTAGTTCAAAGTAACTTGTTTTATGGTCAGCTCATGTCACCTGGAAGCTGATATCAACTTCTAGCGCTGAACACACCTTTCAGAAATATGATGTTACAAATTTTGATCTTACTTATCGCGGAAGACATAAACAATAGATTTTAGAATCAATAATTTACACGCTCTGTGCGTTATCACAATATGTGAACAAGACGTTCTCGTAGGACGTGTCTGGACTGGACAGCAAATTTTCTCCGCGATACAGGTCCCTGCAATATTTATGTTATCACTTGTGATTCTAACACGTAGATCTTTAAATGTTAATTGAATTGCACTGATGCCTTAATGTGTGATAGTACCGCTAGATACATTGAAATATTTGTGGACGATTTGTGGGCGGCACGGTGGCGAAGCGGTAGAGCCTTGTACTTTCTCCCCGTCATTCTGCGTAGGATTTTCTGATTATTCGGTTTCCTCCCAGACTCAGGTTTATAGGTTAATTAGCCTGGTAAAAATTGTCAAATGTCCCTAGTGTGTGTAGAGTAGTGTTAATGTGCGGGGATCGCTGGTCGACGGGGATTCAGTGGGCCGAAGGGCCTGTTTCCGCGCTGTTTCACGAAACTAAACTAATCTAAACTACTGAAAATAGTAACAGGGCTACCCCTAGGGTAGTCAGAAGCTTTTCCTCAGACTAGAATTATCAAAGGCAAACGCAGCTTAAGGCGAAAAGGTGACAGTTTAAAGATGTTCAATACACATGGTTTACACCGAGGTTGCTGGATACCTGGAACGCGCTGTCTGGGTTGGTGGTGAAGGCAGATACGATAATGGTGTTTACGAGGGCATTGGATAGGCACACTGATATACAGGGCATGGGGGAATATAGATCACACGCATGCAGATGATATTAGTGTATCTTGATGTCACGATTTGCACAGACGTTGTGGGCCCAATGTGCTGTACGGCTAAAATCTAGTGGTCTCGTAACACCTCGTTAAGAATAAGGAGTAAACCATTTGGAACGGAGACGAGGAAACACTTTTGGTGAGTGGTGAGTCTGTGGAATTCTCTGCCTCAGAGGGCGGCGGAGGCAGGTTCTCTGGATGCTTTCAAGAGAGGGCTAGATAGGGCTCTTAAAATAGCGGGGTCAGGGGATATGGGGAGAAGGCAGGAACGGAGTAATGATTGGGATGATCAGCCATGATCACATTGAATGGCGGTGCTGGCTTGAAGGGCCAAATGGCCACTCCTGCACCTATTGTCTATTGTTTATTGTCTATTGTCACATGTAAAAGAGAAAAGGAATAGGTGCGAGCTTGATAGAGTGTCGTGGTATGGAACATAACTGCCTGCTTTGTGCTTTCTCTTCACATGAAATCCGTGCATGTCCATTCAACATACCTGACAATTCTGGGATGTTATGTCTTTCAGCGAACATATTGACGATTGTAATTCTCTTCCGTGGGAAGTGTGGCCTGTCCCCGTGCATCACCCGGTACCTGCTTGCGATGGCGGTGGCAGATCTCCTCGTCCTGATATTCACGATAGCACTGCTGGAGATCAGTGCCACGTATTTTCCCGATTCATTCCTGAAACATACAGCCGTCTGCAGTTCGACCTATATCCTGGGGTTTGTAACAGTTGACAGCTCCGTTTGGTTAACAGTCTGCTTCACCTTTGACCGGTTTGTGGCCATCAGCTGTCAGAAGCTGAGGAACAGATACTGCACCGCAAGAACTGCGGCCGTCGTCATAGCAGCAGCTTGCCTGCTTTGCGTTGCAGAAAACATGCCGATATATTTAGTTTTCGAACCTCGGGAAGTAGTTGACGGGGTACCGAGGCATTGCTCGCTGAAACCTGTTTTCTACTCCGCTCCGGGGTGGCTGGCGTATTCCTGGACTGACAGCATCTTAACGCCGTTCGCTCCATTCTTTCTGATTTTGCTCTTCAATGCTCTGACTATCAGGTACATTTTAGTCGCCAGCAAAATCCGGAAGAATTTGCGCAGCAGCAAAACGCCTGAGAACCAGAACGACCAAGAGGCGCAGAACCGAACAAAATCCATCATTTTATTACTTGCCATATCTGGTAGTTTTCTATTACTGTGGTTTGTGGCCGCGGCTTATTTCATATGTGTAAAAGTTACAGATGCTCAATACTTCAGCACCGAATCCAGCCACTCCCTCGCAGTTATGGAAAAGATAGGATATATGTTGCAGCTTCTGAGCCCCTGTACAAACACATTTATTTACGCCGTGGCTCAGACCAAATACAGAACGGAACTGAAGTATATACTTAAGTACCCTTTTAGCCTAATGATCAGGTTAATTAAACAACGGTGACATTAATGAATTGGCAGGATATCGCCACAAAGTTTAACTTAACAGCTTAAATTTGTAATAAAGTCTTGTTTGTCTCGTGCACTATCGCGATGTTCACTGACTACATTCAGAGAATGATTCTGTAATATTTATGTTCACGGCATTCACCATCCACAAGTTCACACGGTGGCGCAGCGGTAGCGTTGCTGCTTTAAAGCGCCAGAGACCCGGGTTCGACCCTGATTACGGATGCTGTCTGTAAGGAGTTAGAACGTTCTTCCCGTGACCGTGTGGGTTTTCTTCGGAAAGCTTCGATTTGCTCCCACACTTCAAAGACGTCCATGTTTGTAGGTTAATTGTTTGGGCATTGATGTAAATAGTCACTCGTGTGTTTCGGATAGCGTTAATGTGCGGGGTTCGCTGCTCGGCGCGGACTCGGTGGGCCGAAGGGCCTGCTTCTGCGCTGTATCTGTAAACTCATAACCTAATCGCCATCTCAACGTGCGGAAAGGCCTTTGAATGATTTAAATTGTGCAACTTCAGTGCCTTGGATTTTCATTGTTTAAATACCATGTATGAATATGCAAGCGTTTGGATTACATGGATCTGTATTATCTTTCACGCTGCAACAGTAATCGCATTATTCCTATTTCTCCTAATTCAGCACTTGTTCCGATTTTCCTTTCATTCACCTGCACAAGACATAAGTTATATGTAGGTAGGAAAGAACTGCAGATACTGATTTAAATCGAAGGTTGACACAAAATGCTGAAGTAACTCAGTGGGACCGGCAGCACCTCTGGAGAGAAGGAATGGATGACATTCTTCAGACTGATGTCAGGGGTATGGGTGTATCAGAGATAGAATGTAGTCGGAGACAGTAAGACTGGTGGGAGAACTGGGAAGGGAATGGAGAGGGAAAGCAAGGTCTATTTTGAAGTTAGAGAAGTCAATGTTCATACTGCTGGGGTGTAAACTACACAAGCGAAATATGAGGTGCTCTTCCTCCAATTTGCGCTGGGCCTCACTCTGACAATGGAGGAGGCCCAGACTGCAATGGCCGAGCCTGCGCTAGTCTCGCCGATGCACAGGAGTTGACACCTGAAACAGTGGATACAGGAGATGAGGTTGGAGGAGGTGCAAGTGAACCTCTGCCTCACCTGAAAGGACTGTCGGGGTCCTTGAATGTAGTCGAGGGGGGAGGTAAAGGGACAGGTGTTGCATCTCCTGCAGTTGTCGGGGAAAGTTCCAGAGAACGGGGTGGTTTGGGTGGGAAGGGTCGAATTGACCAGGGACGGAACGGTCTATGCGGAACGCAGAAAGGCGTGGAGATGGAAAGATGTGGCCAGTAGTGGGATCCCGTTGAAGGTGGCGAAAATGTTGGAAGATTATATGCTGTATGCGACGGCTGATGGGGTGGTAGGTGAGGACAAGAGGAACTCTGTCCTTGTTACGAATGGGGGGACTGGGAGCAAAAGCGGAGCTGCGGGATATCGAGGAACCCCTAGTAAGAGCTATAAAGGAAGAGGGGGACCCCCGTGTCCTATTGAATGATGACATCTCCGATGCCCTGGTATGGGAAACCTCATCCTGGGCGTAGATGCGACGTAGACGGAAGAATTAGATGTAGGGAATAGTCTTTACAAGAAGCAGGGTTGGAAGAAGTGTTGTCTAGTGTGATTCCCGTGGCCAGAATGAGGCCCAGCGCAAATTGGAGGAACAGCACCTCATATTTCGCATTGGTAATTTATACTCCAACGGCATGAGCATTAACCTCTCTCATTTTAGATAACCCTTGCTTTCTCTCTCCTTCCCAGTACTCCCACAAGTCCTGTTGTCTCTGCCTACGTCCATTCTCCCCCCCCCCCGACATCAGTCTGAAGAAGGGTCTCGACTCGAAACGTCGCCAATTCCTTCTCGACATAGATGCTGCCTCAACCGCTGAGTTTCTCCAGCATTATTTGTCTACATTCGACTACAACCTTGTAACGGTTGTTCTTCCGTACGCCGCAACACTAAATCCAGTCATGTCATTGGCCGCAGGATTGTGTTCATTATTAGTTTTGTAAATTATCTATGAAGATGTTCTCATTAGAATCAGAGATTACGGACTATGCGGGGATCAAGGCAGAATCAAATAGACATAGACATAGAACATAGAAAATAGGTGCAGGAGGAGGCCATTCGGCCCTTCGAGCCAGCACCGCCATTCATAGTGATCATGGCTGATCCGTCCCCTATCAATAACCCGTGCCTGCCTTCTCCCCATATCCCTTGACTCCACTAGCCAAGACTCCACTTGACTAATTCATTCGCTTTCATACGAAGATCTGTCAAACTAGCGTTCTAATGGAACTATGAATGTTGGTACTTTTAATTTCATCTTTCCTACAGCTAATCTGTTGGGAATCATCATTCTCTCCCGGGGGAAGTGTGGTCTCTCCAAATGTATCACCGGCTATCTGGTATCCATGGCCGTGCCTGATTTAATGGTTCTGATCTTCGAAGTAGTTTTTTGCGAGATTAAAGATGGTTATTTTCCGCATTCATTCCTGAAACTAACTTCCGTTTGTCGCATCAATTTGACACTTGATTTTATTTCCATCAATTGCTCTGTCCGGCTAACGGTGATTTTCACCGTCAATCACCATTTGTAGTCAGAAGATACGAGCAAAACATTGTAGTGTGAAAACTGTGCCTTTGGTGATAACAGGGGCCTTTATCTTAAGTATTATTGAAAATATCCCAATGTATTTTGTCCACGTACCTCGGGAAATAATTGACAGCGTTGCTTGGTCATGTGGCGTAACCTCAGATTTCTATACCTCACCATTGTGGGTAGCATCTTGGTCGGTCGAACCTATTTTAAAGGCATTTGCACAAATTTTACCGAGCATTCTCTTCAACACCCTGACAATCAGGTACATTCTAAAAGCCAACGGAGTGAGGAGCGGTGTCCGAGCGAACACGAATGATGAGAGCGGCACAGATCAAGAGGTGGAGAACAGGAGGAAGTCTATCATTCTATCGCTGGCCATATCCAGTAGCTTCGTCTTACTGTGGATGGTAAACTCCGTGTGGTACATCAGCGTGTATTTCTTACACGTTCAGTTTTTAGGAACAGATTACAATGACCCAGTTACCATTGCAGAACAGTCCGGGTATATGCTGAGCTGTCTGAGTGCTTGCACCAACATGTTTATTTATGGGATGTCCCCAGACAAAGTTCAGGGAGACATTTATAAATCTGATTAACAGCCCATTCGTTTTTGTTCCCAATTCAATAAATGCTGTTAATATCTTGGAAAATCTGAAAATTCGTTTCGACATGATGCTCATCCATATTATTTTACTTTCCGAGATACCATTCGGCCCATAGAGTATATGCCCGCTGTGAGGTTAACCCCTCGGTGCCATTCCTCTCCGCATGGCCATGCGTTGATCCCCTTACATTCCACTTAAATGCCCCTCACGCTCCAACAGCCATCTTGGTCGAGGCCATATCGCATAGGCAATTTACTCCGCCAACCGATTGCGTCTTTAGCATATGGGAGCAAACTGGAGCCATCGAGATGAAACACCGCGGTTTTTTTTATTATACAAATACTTTTATTCAAAGTATATTTTATATATATACAAATTAGCACAGACTGTTACAAACAAACGTTCATCAAATTAATATAACGCCATCTTTATCAACAAAACATTCAACCTCCCGCGGTGACCAGCGTTCACGGAAGTCCCCGTGCGCTCCGCGTGTTCCCTCTCCAAGGACACGTGGGCAGGGACGTAGGCCCGGTAAAGGGGCAGTCAGTCAACCCAGCCGACTACCCGCTGCCTGGCCCCGTAATTACCATCTTGGCCAGGCCCAGGAGCAGTCAGACAGGGGAATCCCCCCTCCCTCAAGACCTTCCCCCTTCTGTACCGGGTGCCCAAATATCACGAGTGTGGGGCTAAAATGTAGCCAAAACATGAGGAGCAGCCCCTTCAGATAGTCGAACAGGGGCTGCAACCTCTCACACTGCATGCACAAATGGAACACGGTCTCTTCCTCGCCGCAGAAGTGACAGGCGGCTGGCGAGTCCGTGAACCGGCTCAAGTATCTGTTACAGGGCACAGCCATGTGCAACACTCTCCACCTCAGGTCCCCAGTGTAAAGGGGGTGGACTCCCTTATAGAGAGACCTCCACCGAGGACCACTCCCGCCGTCAGGTGGTAACACGGACCGCCAGGACGTGTCCGGATGGAAGTCAAGGGCGAGGAAGTGCAGAGTGTGCAGTACGGGCTTCTCCGCGTCATGGTCTCGGGGACGGACCGGGCCGTCGGTCCTATGAACTATTCCGACGGAGCGGGGGTAAGCTGGGCTGGAATCGTTTGACGCACACGCCTGTCTTCCATACCCACCGTGACAGTGTGAGGACCGTCCATCCTCGCAGCCACAAGACCCCCCCCCCTCCCCCTGTGGAGCAGCGCCCTGGCTGAAGATGACCAGATTACTGGCTTTAGGTAGACCTCGATAAAAGCCAGGCAACTCCCGCCTAGCGTGACCATTGATGCCCGCTACCGGGAGCTGTGTGTCCGCCTGGAGGCAGCGACCCAGGCGGGAAAAGTACGTCGCCAGCGCGTGCCATCTCGGAGGACACTCGGAAAACATATACCTCCGCTGGGTCCTGAGACGGAGAGCTGCCACCTGGTTACGACGCAAACCAACGCCTGACCGCCCTCCTCCAACGGGAGACTCAGAGCCCCATAAGAGCCCCAATGACTCTTCCCTCCCCAGAAGAAGTTCACCAACTTTCTCTGGATCTTGGTGACAAATAAAGAGGGCGGGACCAAAGTGGCCAGCCGGTACCACAACATCGAGGCCACCAGCTGGTTTATGACCAATGCTCTCCCCCCGGTAAGAAAGCACGCCAAGGTGGCCTGACCAACGCCCGAGCCAGGCGACGGCTTTCGCCTCTAGCTCCTGCCAGGTCGCTGGCCAAGCCCCCTCAGTGTGACGCAGGTAGACCCTCAGGTAGAGGGGCTGCATGGTGCTCCACGCATAAACTGTCATCTCCTCCGGCAGGGAGTCCACCTCCCACTGACCCACCAAGCGACCAGAACACTTCCCCAGTTTATCCTGGCGGAGGATGTAGCTGAGAAAACCTGCTGGTACTCACGCATCCTCCGCAGGTCAACAGGATTGGTGGGCATCAGAAGGACATAATCGGCGTAGGCCGAGAGAACCACCTCCACCCCCGGCCCAACCGCCAATGTAGAAGGTACAGGGATGGCTCTACACAGACGGAATATAGCTGGCCGGACATGGGACATCCCTGACAAACCCCACTCCAAAAGTGAATGGGGCCAACAAAGAGCCGTTGACCTTAACAAGGCATTCTGCAGCAGCGTATAAAAGCCGGACTCGGGCCACGAAGCGCGGTTTAAATCCGAACCATATAACCATATAACCATATAACAATTACAGCACGGAAACAGGCCATCTCGACCCTTCTAGTCCGTGCCGAACACGTATTCTCTCCTAGTCCCATATACCTGCGCTCAGACCATAACCCTCCATTCCTTTCCCGGCCATATAACTATCCAATTTATTTTTAAATTATAAAAACGAACCTGCCTCCACCACCTTCACTGCAAGCTCATTCCACACAGCCACCACTCTCTGAGTAACGAAGTTCCCCCTCATGTTACCCCTAAACTTAATTCCCTTAATTCTCAAGTCATGTTCCCTTGTTGAATCTTCCCTACTCTCAGTGGGAAAAGCTTATCCACGTCAACTCTGTCTATCCCTCTCATCATTTTAAAGACCTCTATCAAGTCCCCCCTTAACCTTCTGCGCTCCAAAGAACAAAGCCCTAACTTGTTCAACCTTTCTCTGTAACTTAGTTGCTGAAACCCAGGCAAAATTCTAGTAAATCTCCTCTGTTATCTCTCTATTTTGTTGACATCCTTCCTATAATTAGGCGACCAAAATTGTACACCATACTCCAGAATTGGCCTCACCAATGCCTTGTACAATTTTAACATTACATCCCAATTTCTATACTCAATGCTCTGATTTATAAAGGCCAGCACACCAAAAGCTTTCTTTACCACCCTATCTACATGAGATTCCACTTTCAGGGAACTGTGCACAGTTATTCCCAGATCCCTCTGTTCACCTGCATTCTTCAATTCCCTACCATTTACCATGTACGTCCTATTTTGATTTGTCCTGCCAAGATGTAGCACCTCACACTTATCAGCATTAAACTCCATCTGCCATCTTTCAGCCCACTCTTCCAACTGGCATAAATCTCTCTGTAGACTTTGAAAATCTACTTCATTATCCACAACCCCACCTATCTTAGTATCATCTGCATACTTACTAATCCAATTTACCACACCATCATCCAGATCATTGATGTACATGACAAACAACAGTGGACCCAACACAGATCCCTGTGGCACCCCACTAGTCACTGGCCTCCAACCTGACAAACAACCATCCACCATTACTCTCTGGCATCTCCCATTCAGCCACTGTTGAATCCATCTTGCTACTCCACCAATAATACCCAACCATTGAACCTTCTTAACCAACCTTCCATGAGGAACCTTGTCAAAGGCCTTACTGAAGTCCATATATACAACATCCACTGCTTTAACCTCATCAATTTCCCGAGTAACCTCTTCAAAGAATTCAAGAAGATTAGTCAAACATGACCTTCCAGGCACAAATTCACGTTGACTGTTCCTAATCAGACCCTGTTTATCCAGATGCTTATATATATTATCTCTAAGTATCCTTTCCATTAATTTGCCCATCACTGACGTCAAACTAACAGGTCTATAATTGCTAGGTTTACTCTTAGACCCCTTTTTAAACAATGGTACAACATGCGCAGTACGCCAATCCTCCGGCACTATTCCCGTTTCTAATGACATTTGAACTATTTCTGTCATAGCCCCTGCTATTTCTACACTAACTTCTCTCAATGTCCTAGGGAATATCCTGTCCGGACCTGGAGACTTGTCCACTTTTATATTTCTCAAAAGTGTCAGTACTTCCTCTTCTTTGAATCTCATAGTTTCCATAGCTACGCTGCTTGTTTCCCTTACCTCACATAATTCAATATCCTTCTCCTTGGTGAATGCCGAAGAAAAGAAAGTGTTCAATATCTCCCCCATCTCTTTTGGCTCTGCAGATAGCTGTCCACTCTGACTCTCGAATGGACCAATTTTATCCCTCGTTATCCTTTTGCTATTAATATAGCTGTAGAAACCCTTTGGATTTACTTTCACCTTACTTGCCAAAGCAACCTCATATCTTCTTTTAGCTTTTCTAATTTCTTTCTTAAGATTCTTTTTACATTCTTTATACTCCTCAAGCACCTCATTTACTCCATGCTGCCTATAATTATTGTAGATCTCTCTCTTTTTCCGAACCAAGGGTCCAATTTCCCTTGAAAACCAGGGCTCTTTCCAATTTTTACTATTTCCTTTCAACCGAACATAAAGATTCTGTACTCTTAAAATTTCACCTTTAAATGTACTCCATTTCTCTTCCACATCTTTCCCATAAAACAAACTGTCCCAAATTACTCCTTTTAAATCTTTTCGCATATCCTCAAAGTTAGCCTTTCTCCAATCAAAAATCTCAACCCTAGGTCCAGTTCTGACCCTCTCCATAATTATATTGAAACTAATGGTATTGTGATCACTGGTCCCGAACTGTTCCCCAACGCATATCTCTGCCACCGGACCCGTCTCATTTCCTAACAGGAGGTCCAGCACCGCCCCTTCTCTAGTAGGTACTTCTATGTATTGCTGCAAAAAACTATCCTGCACACATTTTACAAACTCCAACCCATCCATCCCATTTACAGAATGTGTTTCCCAGTCTATGTGTGGAAACGTGAAATCTCCCACAATCACTACCTTGTGCTTACTACTAATATCTGCAATCTCCTTACCTATTTGCTCTTCCAATTCTCGCTCCCCATTTGGCGGTCTATAATACACCCCTATAAGTGTTGCTACCCCTTTCCCATTTCTCAGTTCCACAGAAATAGCCTCCCCAGACGAGCCCTCTAATCTACCCTGCCAAAGCACTGCTGATAAGCAATGCAACACCTCCACCTCTTGCTCCTCCAATTATATCACACCTGAAGCAACGAAATCCTGGAATATTTGGTTTCCAATCACAGCCCTCCTGCAACCATGTTTCACTGATCCCCACACCATCATACTTCCAGGTGTCAATCCAGGCTCTACGTTCATCCACCTTTCTTACAATTCTCCTAGCATTAAAATATACACATTTAAGAAACCCACCCTCTCTTATTCTCTGTTTACTGTCTTTTTCTTCTCTCTCCCCTACATTTTGGGTCAGAGTGCTACTATTCACTGCCTCCTGCCTCACACACTGACTGCTAGCTTTCCCAATTTGAGTCCCTCCCCCCAACCATACTAGTTTAAAGTCTCCCCAGTAGCCTTTGCAAATCTCCCCGCCAGGATATTGGTCCCCCTCGAGTTCAAGTGCAACCCGTCCTTTCTGTACAGGTCGCACCTTCCCCAAAAGAGGTCCCAATGATCCAGAAACTTGAATCCATACCCACTGCACCAGTCCCTCATCCACTCATTTATCCTCCATCTCGCTCCATTCCTACTCTCACTGTCGCGTGGCACAGGCAGTAATCCTGAGATTGTTACCTTTGCAGTCCTTCTCCTTAACTCTCTACCTAACTCCCTAAATTCTTCTTTCAGGACCTCTTCCCTTTTTTTACCTATGTCGTTGGTACCTATATGTACCACAACCTCAGGCTCCTTTCCCTCCCATTTCAGGATTTCTTGGACACGTTCTGACACATCCCTGATCCTGGCACCAGGGAGGCAAACTACCATCCGGGTCTCCTGTCTGCGTCCACAGAATCGCCTATCAGACCCCCTGACTATAGAGTCCCCTATTACAATTGCCCTCCTCTTCTTTTCCTTACCCTTCTGAGCAACAGGACCGGTCTTTGTGCCAGAGGCCCGGCCGCTGTCGCTGCCCCCAGGTAGGCTGTCTCCCCCACCCTTACTCAAACATGAGTACTTATTTTCAAGGTGTACAGCCACCGGGGTACTCACCAGTCCCTGCCTCTGCCCGTTGCCCTTCCTAACTGTGACCCAGTTTTCTGTCTCCCGTGGTCTTGGAGTGAACACCTCCCTGTAACTCCTTTCTATGACCTCCTCGCTCTCCCTGAGCAGACAGAGGTCATCGAGTTGCTGCTCCAGGTTCCTAACACGGTCCCGTAGGAGCCCCATCTCGACGCACCTGGCGCAGATGTGGACGTCTAGAGGGCACTCAGATTCCATGACCCCCCACATCTTACATCCAGAACAGTAAACTGCCCTGGCCCTCATACTCCCCCTTATCCGAATACAATAAAGCCTTACCCGGCATACAAGCAAATTAGCTGCTTGCTCTTGTTCGTTGGACCAATCAGAGGCTTCCACCAGCCCCCTTAATTTGAAGTGTGATCTGCGAATGGAACGTTGCAGATTTTGGTTCCTCCTCCCTCACCTCACCTGGGCCTCTGCTGAAACAAGCCCCGCGATGTGTTTTACACTCACCGCACGGAGGTCGCTCCTCCCTCACCAATGGCTCATGGGCCTCTGCTGAAACAAGTCCCGCGATGGGTTTTTGAACTCACCGCACGGAGGTCGCTCCTCCCTCACCAACGGCTCCTGGGCCTCTGCTGAAACAAGCCCCGCGATGGGTTTTTTTTAACTCACCGCGCGGAGGTCGCTCCTCCCTCACCAACGGCTCCTGGGCGAACGCCTGCAGATACCCAAGAAGGTAGTCATTATCCACCCTGTCAAACGCCTTCTCCTGGTCCAGGGAGAGGAAGGCGACTGACTGACCAGCCCCCTGGGACAGATGAATCAGGTCCCGAACCAGATCGATATTGTCCTGGATGGACCTGCCCGGGACTCTGTAGAACTGGTCCGGGTGGATCACTTGGGCCAGCACGGGGCCCAGGCGATTCGCCATTTCCCGTGCAAAAACGGTGTATTCTGTGCTGAGGAGAGAGACCGGGCGCCAGTTCTTCAAAAGGCGGAGATCGCCCTTCTTGGCCAGCAGGACAACGACTGCCATACGTCACGAGAAAGGCATCTCCCCGGTCGCCAGGCTCTCCCCCAGGACGTTCATATAGTCACCCCCCAGGACATCCCAGAAGGATCTAAGAAACGTCACAGTCAGCCCATCCAGTCCTGGAGACTTGCCCCCCCCCCCCCCCCCCCCCTGAGCTGATAGCAGTCAGCTCCTCCAGAGTTGAGGGATCATCGAGGCATTCAGCCACCTCTTTGCACACTACGGGTAAGCCCTCCCACAGGACTCCCTGCGCATCCCTACTAGATGTACCCGCGGAGAACAGCGTCCTGGACCGAACCGAGGCACCAATGCTCTCTGGATCTGTGACAGAGGACCCATCATCCGCAAGCAACTCAACGAGCTGCCTGCGGGCTCCTCCCCGCTTCTCCAGAGAGAAGAAAAAGGGGGCGGCACAGTCCAGATCGTGCAACATGTGGACCCGCGACCTCACATACGCGCCCCGAAAGCTGCAAGTTCCTCAGTGCTCCCTTCTTCTCCAAGTACTCCCGCCAATCACACGAAGCCCCACCAGTCTGATCCAGGCGAGCCTCCGAGTTGAGCAACTCCAACTGTCCGATCTTGGAGTCCTGCCCCTTGGTTGACCCCCTCGCATAGTTGTGGCAAAACGGACGGACGTAGGCCTTATCCACGTCCCACCGCTGCCTTAGGGAAAGTAAATGCCCCTGCCTCTCTCTCCACTTCACCCAGAACTTCCTGAAAGAATCCCGGATTCGGCAATCCTCCAGCAGCCGGTTATTAAAATGCCAATACGCGGACCCTGTCCACGTGCGCGCTGGGATAAAGTCCACTCGAACCAGGCAGTGGTCCGAGCACGGCACCGGCCGCATGCAGGCCGCCGAGACACGGGGGACATAGGCCTTCGAAACGTACAAGCGGTCAATAGGGAACCACTCCCGTCAAACCTGTACGAGAAGGCACTAGAGTCAGATGGAAATTCCGCCACGCATCGACCAGCTCAAAAGAGTCTACTAGCTCTCTCTGCTGCCGGGTCACGCTGAACGCCAGAGCGATCTCTCGCCTCGAGAGTACAATTAAAATCTCCCCCAAAGAAGACATACTCTCCACGTTCAATGGTATTCAACAAAATAGTCACCTCCCGCGTTATGCGCGTCTGCATTGCGCCGATCTTGGGGGCATACACATTGATAAAGTGTAACGGCACACCATCCAGGCGCACGGCCAGATACAGCAACCGGCTTGGTACAATTTCCTGCACCTTGACGATCTCCGGCTGGAAAGACGGGGCCAACAGGAAAGCCACTCCACTCGAATTGGAGTTAAGTTGGCTCATCCACTCGAGGAGCCAGATGGGTTCCTCACTAGCCACAAGAAGATCACCGCGTACCTCCCGTCCCTGAGCACTGAGAGGTGGTGAAATCTACGGAGAGACCCCCTGCCCCCAATGATATTCAGGCTGGCTATGGTGATCTTCATTTCGCGCATTCCTCCTGCCGCGAAACCCACACAGAGGACAGGACAAGATGGAGGAGTTTGCAGGTGCATCATCGTCTCCTGGCAGATAAAACGCTAATTCCACATTGTTGGCACTGCATACACGTATTGTGGCACTACGGTATTATGGCACTACCACACTTTGATTGCAATGCATAGCAATTATGAGGATAGATAACTTCCTAGAATGAGGTATGAAATTAATTGGGCAACAGGTAAAGTATTGCATGTTGAGAGAAGACCTGCAGATGTTGGTTTACAAAAAGAAGAAGAAGAGGAAGAAGTAGAAGAATAAGAAGAAGAAGAAGAAGAAGAAGAAGAAGAAGAAGAAGAGGATGATGATGAAGAAGAAGAAGGAGAAGTAGACGAAGAAGAAGAAGGAGAAGAAGAAGAAGAAGAAGAAGAAGAAGCAGAAGGAAGAGGAGGAGGAGGAGGAGGAGGAAAAAGAAGAAGAAGAATAAGCAGAAGAGGAAGCCCCGAAGAAGCCGCACCGCAGAAGAAGAAGAAGACGAAGAAGACTAAAAGACGCAAAGAATCCTCCCAGATGCACCGATCAGTAGTGAAGCCTCCGAAGTCGTCTCCCTCCGCTCCGAAAGAAGCCTCGGCGTCTGCGCCGCGGCGGCG
Organism: Amblyraja radiata; assembly: GCF_010909765.2. NCBI lineage: Eukaryota > Metazoa > Chordata > Chondrichthyes > Rajiformes > Rajidae > Amblyraja > Amblyraja radiata. The sequence goes on along the minus strand of NC_045985.1, from coordinate 27,563,614 downwards.
GCTTCTGAGGATTCGGCTTCTTCTTGCGGCTTCCTCTTCTTCTTCGGCCTCTGCTGCTTCTTCCTCTTCTCTTCCTCTATCTGCCTCTGCCTACTTCTTCCTCTTCTTCTGCTTCGTCTTCTTCTGCGTTACTCTTCTATCCATCCTTCCTCTTCTTCCCTCCTTCCTCTTCTTCCTCTTCCTCTTCTATCCATTTTTCGTCCTCCTCCGGTGCTTCATCCCCTCCTCATCCTCATGCCTCCTCCTCCTCGTTCCTCCTCCTCCTCATCCTCCTCCTCCTCCTCCCCTCCTCCTCCTCCTCTCCTCTCCTCTCCTCCTCCTCTAATCATCCTCCTAAGCTATCAGAAGAAGAAGAAGAAGAAGAAGACGACGACGACGACGACGACGACGACGACGACGACGACGACGACGACGACGACTACTACTACTCCTACTACTACTACAACTCCAAAGATCATTTACAAAGAAGTCGGTGGCGGTGAAAAATCCTAGAAGAGCTTAGAAGCTTGGAAGAGGGAATAACTATGCAGATGCTTTTCGTTTTTATAAACAGGAACTTGAAAAATCTATAAAATTAATTATTTTAATAAGGTGGTCGCTGGACGTTCTCCACAGCCGGGATCAGTGTCTCCGCTTTTCGTTTGGCGACATCTCCTATTCCGAGCTGGGCTGGGTGTCCGACGCTGGACTCGGGTGCCGAAGGGGGGCGGGAGGGAAGGGCGGGAGAGTGGGCAGGGGGGGGGGGGGGGGGGGGGGGGGGGTGGGAGGATGCAAAGGTTGTCTAAATACATGAGGGGGAAAAGGATAACTAGAGATAAAGTGGGACATCTCAAGAATCAAAGCAGTCACCTCATTGTGGAGCCACAGGAGATGGGCAAATTCCTCGTATGTTGCAAAATAAATAACTTAAGAAATTAGTACCTCTGTATTTACCGAGGAGAAAGACAGTAGGCCGGAATAAATTGAGGGAGTCACTGGAAGTGTCTTGAGAGCCGTCAGGGTTACCGTCGAAGAGGTACTGAAGGTACTGTCGTGTTTGAAGGTAGACAAATCTTCAGGGGCTGATCAGGTACAGTATATCCTAGAGAGGAAATTGCGGGAGACCTGGTAGACATTTACGAGTCGCCCTTAAAAATCATGAGAGGAATAGATGTGGTGGATCCACAAAGTCTGTTGCCCAGAGAAGGGGAATCGAGGACCAGAGGGTATACGTTCAAGGAAAAGGGGAAAAGATTTAATAGGAATCCGGGGGTAACCTTTTCACACAAAGGGTATGGAACAAGCTGCCAGAGGAGGTAGTTGAGACTGGGACTATGTGACAGGTACATGGATAAGACAGATTTGGAAGGATATGGACCAAGCACAGGCAGGTGAAAGAAGTGTGCTGGGACATTGTTGGCCGGTGTGGTCGTGTTGGGCCGAAGGGCCTGTATTTACACTGTATTACTCTATGACTCTAAGACTCTATGGATCTAATATATAAGCCTAGTATGTAAACATTCAAGGAATTTGATTTGTCAACAGTCATACGTCTACGAGTTTAAAGATGGATATTTTCCGTATTTGACTCCCATTTGTAGCGTAAAACTGGTCCTGCCTTTTGTATCAATTGATTGATCGGTCTGGGTTACGACAATGTTTGTCTTCGATCGATTTGTCTATAGATAATAGACAATGGTTGCAGGAATAGGCCATTCGGCCCCGAGTCAGCACCGCCATTCAATGTAATCATGGCTGACCATCCCCAATCAGTACCCCGTCCCTGCCTTCCCCCTATATCATGGAAACATAGAAACATAGAAACATAGAAAATAGATGCAGGAGTAGGCCATTCGGTCCTTCGAGCCTGCACCGCCATTCAATATGATCATGGCTGATCATCCGACTCAGTATCCTGTACCTGCTTTCTCTCCATATCCCCTGATCCCTTTAGCCACAAGGGTCACATCTAACTCCCTCTTAAATATAGCCAATGGACGGGCCTCAACTACATTCTGTGGCAGACAATTTCAGAGATTCACCACTCTCTGTGTAAAAAATGTTTTTCTCATCTCAGTCCTAAAATAATTCCCCTTTATCCTTAAACTGTGACCCCTTGTTCTGAACTTCCCCAACATCGGGAACAATCTTCCTGCATCTAGCCTGTCCAACCCCTTAAGAATTTTGTAAGTTTCTATAAGATCCCCCTCAAACTTCTAAATTCTAGCGAGTACAAGCCGAGTCTATCCAGTCTTTCTTCATATGAAAGTCCTGACATCCCAGGAATCAGTCTGGTGAGCCTTCTCTGTACTCCCTCTATGGCACGAATGTCCTTCCTCAGATTAGGAGACCAAAACTGTACGCAATTCTCCAGGTGTGGTCTCTCACCAAGACCCTGTACAACTGCAGAAGAACCTCCCTGCTCCTATACTCAAATCCTTTTGCTATGAATGCTAACATACCATTCGCTTTCTTCACTGCCTGCTGCACCTGCATGCCTACTTTCAATGACTGGTGTACCATGACACTCAGGTCGCGTTCCATCTCCCCTTTTCCTAATCGGCCACCATTCAGGTAATATATCCTCTAACTCCGCTATCTGTAAGAGCCCTATCTAGCTCTCTCCTGAAATAATCCAGAGAACCGGCCTCCACCGCAGAGAATTCCACACTCACAGCTCTCTGTGGGAAAAAGTGTTTCCTCATCTCCGTTCTAAATGGCTTACCCCTTATACTTAAAATATGGCCCCTGGTTCTGGACTCCCCCAACATTGGTAACATGTTTATTGCCTCTAGCGTGTCCAAACCCTTAATGACTTTATATGTTTCAATAAGATCCCCTCTCATCCTTCAAAACTCCAGAGTGTACAAGCCCAGCCGCTCCATTCTCTCAGCATATGACAGTCCCGCCTAACCAGGAATTTGCTATTTATTGTGAAAAGTGACGAGCAAAATATCGTACGAAGAAAACTGATGATATGTGGTGTGTTCCCTAAGTGTTATTGAAAGTATCCCACTGCATTAAGTCTACGTACATAGAAAATAGGTGCAGGACTAGGCCATTTAGCCCTTCGAGCCATCACCGCCATTCAATATGATCATGGCTGACCGTCCAAAATCAGTACTCCCTTCCTGCTTTCTCATCAAAAAACTTGACCCCGTCAGCCCTAAGAGCTATCAGCTGGTCCTATACAGCTCAATATTCTCCACACCCTTACACATTGAAAAGGCCACACACATTAGGGGTCATACAAATTA
>NC_045985.1:27532878-27555378 GCF_010909765.2 Amblyraja radiata | reverse complement strand
TCACCCCACTCCTCCTCCACTACCCCCGCCCCAATCTTTCTCACTTGCCCACGCAACCTCCCGTAGCCAGGTCTGTGGAGTGTCGCCTCCAACATTGAGAGCGGACTGCGCTCCCGGCAGTGTATCTGGAGCCCGCTCTCCCTGGAACCTTCGCCTCATTCTGTAACCCCTCACTTTCCCCTTGATCTTTGCCCCCTCCGATAGCTCCCCCTCACTTGTAACCCCCAATTTTCCCATCGCTCTTTAGCCCCTCCCCGCTAGCCTCCCTCACTCTGTAACCCCCTGCCTGTAACCCCTGCATGTAACCCCCTGCCTGTAACCCCCTGCCTGTAACCCCCTGCCAGTAACCCCCTGCCTGTAACCCCCTGCCTGTAACCCCCTGCCTGTAACCCCCTGCCAGTAACCCCCTGCCTGTAACCCCTGCCTGTAACCCCCTGCCAGTAACCCCCTGCCTGTAACCCCCTGCCTGTAACTCCTGCCTGTAACCCCCTGCCTGTAACCCCTGCCTGTAACCCCCTGCCTGTAACCCCCTGTCTGTAACCCCCTGCCTGTAACCCCTGCCTGTAACCCCCTGCCTGTAACCCCCTGCCTGTAACCCCCTGCCTGTAACCCCCTGCCTGTAACTCCTGCCTGTAACCCCCTGCCTGTAACCCCCTGCCTGTAACCCCCTTACTCTGTAACCCCCTGCCTGTAACCCCTGCCTGTAACCCCCTGTCTGTAACCCCCTGCCTGTAACCCCTGCCTGTAACCCCCTGCCTGTAACCCCCTGCCTGTAACCCCCTGCCGGTAACCCCTGCCTGTAACCCCCTGCCTGTAACCCCCTCACTCTGTAACCCCTGCCTGTAACCCCCTCACACTGTAAACCCCTGCCTGTAACCCCTGCCTGTAACCCCTGCCTGTAACCCCCTCACTCTGTAACCCCCTGCCTGTAACCCCCTCACTCTGTAACCCCCTGCCTGTAACCCCCTGCCTGTAACCCCTGCCTGTAACCCCCTCACTCTGTAACCCCCTGCCTGTAACCCCCTGCCTGTAACCCCTGCCTGTAACCCCCTCACTCTGTAACCCCTGCCTGTAACCCCCTCACACTGTATCCCCCTGCCTGTAACACCCTGCCTGTAACCCCTGCCTGTAACCCCCTCACTCTGTAACCCCTGCCTGTAACCCCCTCACACTGTATCCCCCTGCCTGTAACCCCCTGCCTGTAACCCCTGCCTGTAACCCCCTCACTCTGTAACCCCCTGCATGTAACCCCTGCCTGTAACCCCCTCACTCTGTAACCCCCTGCCTGTAACCCCCTCACTCTGTAAACCTCTGCCTGTAACCCCCTCACTCTGTAACCCCCTGCATGTAACCCCCTCACTCTGTAACCCCCTGCCTGTAACCCCCTGCCTGTAACCCCCTCACTCTGTAACCCCTTGCCTGTAACCCCTGCCTGTAACCCCTCACTCTGTAACCCCCTGCCTGTAACCCCCTCACTCTGTAACCCCCTGCCTGTAACCCCTGCCTGTAACCCCCTCACTCTGTAACCCCCTCACTCTGTAACCCCCTCACTCTGTAACCCCCTCACTCTGTAACCCCCTCACTCTGTAACCCCCTGCCTGTAACCACACACACACACACACACACACACACACACACACAACCGCCACACACACACACACACACACACACACACACACACACACACACACACACACACACACACACACACACACACACACTCACACTCTCTCTCTCTCTCTCTCTCTCTCTCTCTCTCTCTCTCTCTCTCTCTCTCTCTCTCTCTCTCTCTCTCTCTCTCTCTCTCTCTCTCTCTCTCTCTCTCTCTCTCTCTCTCTCTCCCTCCTTCTCTCACCTACGCACTCTGATCTCCCGTAACCTCCCGTCCCTCACCCACTCTTCCTCCTCTCGCTCTCTCTACCTCTCGCCCTCTCTCCCTTACCCACTCCCTCTCCCTGCTCTCTCTCCCTCCCTTCCTCCCTCTCCGTCCCAGCCCCCTCTCCCCCTCGCTCCCCGCTCTCTCACTCATTCCCTCCCCGCCCCCTCTCTTTCCCCTCGCTCTCTCTCACCCTCCCTCTCTCCCCTTACCCTCTTGCCCTGCCCCTCCCCCACTCCCTCCTCCCACTCGCTCTCACTCTCGCCCTCTCTCCCATTCACTGCCACCCTCCCCCTCTCCCCCGCTCACCCTCCCCATCTCCCTGCCAGGAATTGCCGACATTGCCACACCCCGGTTCTTCCCACGTTGCGGAAAGATTATCTCCTCCACCTGTGGGTCTGAAAGCGACCATTGTTGCTACATTCCCAGCCCTGCATTCCTCACCCCCCCTCCCCCCTCCCTACATTCCTCACCCCCCCTCCCTGCATTCCCCACACACCCTGCGTTCCCTGCACAATCGCTCTCTGTTTACAAACTGCTGTCTCACCCAGGGGCAAGTTGCGGACAGGAGCCCAGTTCCACAGTCTCCATAGAAACGACTCTTCTGTTGCTGAACGTTCCCTCACAGGTAAAATAGGGGCGAAAATAAAGCAGAGATCGGTTAGACGCTTTAGACAGAAATGACCCGGCCGAACATGATGCGAAGCTTTCGCAGTTGCTCAGCGTATCAGTAACCGCAGTAATTCAGTGGACCAGTCAGCATCTCTGGAGAAAATGAATAGGTGACGTTTCGGATCGAGACCCTTCTTCACACTGGAACATGATCCAGTCACTCAGGCTGTCCACAGCCGGAGTTAAAAAGGCAGTTGCCAGCATCAATCCACGCAAAGCTGCAGGGCCGGATAACATCCCTGGATGCGTTTTAAGGGATTGTGCTGAGCAACTAAAAGATGTCTTTACAGACATTTTTAACATCTCACTCAGCCGGGCAGTAGTGCCCAACTGTCTTCAAAGTGCCACCATCGTTCCTATCCCGAAGAAACCCAACCCAGCCTGTCTCAATGACTTTCGGCCAGCGGCTCTCACACCCATACTAATGAAGTGTTTTGAGCGGCTGGTTATGCAGCATATTAAAAATTGTCTCCCTGCCGACCTAGACCCACTGCAGTCCGCGTATAGAGCCAACCGGTCCACAGAGGACGCAGTCTATACATCACTCAACCTCGCACTTTCACATCTCGACCGGAAGAATACCTATGCCAGGATCCTCTTTATAGATTTCAGCTCCGCTTTTAATACAATTATCCCACAGCAGCTGGTGGAGAAGCTGAAGCTGTTAAAGGTGGATACTGGCACTTGCTACTGGGTCCTTAACTTTTTATCACAACGGCAGCAGACAGTCAGGGTGGGCAGTCGGACATCAAGAACCATCGCTGTGAGCACTGGCTCACCTCAAGGCTGTGTCCTAAGCTGTTTAGTCTGCTTACTCATGACTGTACTGCTAGACTCAGCAACAACTATATCAACAAGTTCGCTGATGACACAACAGTGGTGGGTCTCATCAGCGACAATAATGAGTCGGCGTACAGGATGGAGGTGGAGCTGCTAACAGAATGGTGCAGATCCCACAACCTCACTCTTAATGTGGAAAATACTAAGGAAATGGTGATCGATTTCAGGAGGGCTGGAAAACAACATCACACTCCGCTGCATATTGATGGAGCTGCTGTGGAGAGGGTCATCAGTGTGAAGTTCCTAGGACTCCACCTGGCGGATGACCTGACCTCTACGACCAACGCCACAGCAGTGATCAAAAGAGCTCAGCAGCGGCTCCACCCTCTCCGGAGACTAAGGAAAGCAGGTCTCCCTACTGCTCATCTAAGGACCTTCTACAGGGGCACCATCGAAAACATAATGACCTACGGCATCACTTCCTGGTTTGGGAGCTGCAAGGCTTACGAACAATATTAACTCAACAGGATAGTGAAGACAGCCAGCAGGATCATTGGTGCGCCACTCCCTTTCCTGTTGGAGATCTATAAGAAGCGGAGCATCCGTAGAGCCATCTCCATCATCAAAGACCACTACCACCCATCACACCACATCTTCTCCATTCTGCCATCTGGGAAGAGGTACAGGAGCATCAGCTGCAAAACCAGCAGGATGCTTCACAGCTTCTTCCCACAGGCAATACGACTGATTAACGGACTGTCCCCCCCCCCCCCCCCAAATATCGTTCACCAACACATTCAACCTCGTCCATACTTTGACAGCTAGGCACCTGTCAAAGTAAAGCCACTGTCGGTCGGAATGTCTGTTTGTGTTCTATTGTAAATTTTAGGCCTACTTTCTGTTTTTAGACATGGTAATTTTAATTTGTTTTTAAAGCTCTATGTATTTATCCTTTTTTTACTAACTACACTGAATGGAAACTGATCGAGTAACGTTTTTTCGTTTCCTCTGTGTATGCAAGTACTCAGTGAAAATGATATTAAATAAATACTGAATACTGAATATCCCTCTATTCAATGAACATTTTAAAACCCTCTTAAAACGCATTATCGTATCTGCCTCCCCCACCACCCCTGGCAGCACGTTCCAGGCATCCACAAAACAAAACATTTGCCTCTCTCAGAGAGTCATTGAGTGATAGAGTGATACAGTGTGGAAACAGGCCCTTCGGCCCAACTCTCCCACACCGGCCAACACTGTCCCAGCTACACTAGTCCCATTTGCCTGCGCTTGGGCCACACCCCTCCAAACCTGTCATATCTACAGTCTAACTGTTTCGTAAACGATGGGATAGTCGCAGCCTGAACTACCTCCGCTGGCAGCTTGTTCCATACAACCACCACCCTTTGTGTGAAAACGTTATCCCTAGGATTCCTATTAGATCTTTTCCCCTTCAGCCTTAACCTATGTGCTCTGGTCCTCGATTCCCATACTCTGGGCAGAAGCCTCTATGCATCTACCCGTTCTATTCCTCTCATGATTTTGTCTACCTTTATAATATCTACCCTAATCCTCCTACGCTCCATGGCATAAAACCCAAGCCTACTCAACCTCTCCCTACAGCTCACACCCTATAGTCCTGGCAACATCCTCGTAAATCTTCTCTGAACCCTTTCAAGCTTGACAATATCTTTCCTATAACATGGTATCCAGAACTGAACACGATACTCTAAATGTGGTCTCAACAACGCCTCATACAATTGCAACATGACCTCCCAACTTCTATACTCAATACTCTGACAGATGAACTCCAATGTGCCACACGCCTTTTTGATCACGTTATCTACCTGTTACTCGACCTTCAATGAACCATGCAGCTGTACTCCTAGATCCCTCTGCTCTACAACACTACCCAGAGGCCCACCATTTACTGTGTAGGCCCTGCCCTTGTTCGACTTCCTAAAATACATCACCTCACACTTTCTGTATTTAATTCCATCAGCCTTCGCCCACCTGGCCAATCGATCCAGATCCTGTTGCAATCTTTCACAACAAACTTCACTATCTGCAAAACCACCTCTCACCTAAAACATACGTCTTTGGCTTTTCCCTCCAAGCAAAAAGGTCTGGCTGTACCCCATCTGTGCCTCTCATTACATTATATCATGTCTCACTTCAACTTCTGACATTCCAGAGAAAATTATCCAGGTTTGTCCAATCTCACCTTATGGCTAACACCCTTGAATTCAGGCATGAAAACTCTTGAATTCTGGTAAAATGTAGTTACCACGACAGCAAAAGATGCTGGAGTAACTCAGTGTGCCAGGCAGCATCTCTGGAGGACATGGATCGCTGATGTTTGTATGGGGCCCCTTCTTCAGACTAATTGTGGCGGGGGGAGGAGGGGGAGGAGCGAGGGGGAAAGCTGGAAGAGGGAGGCCAAGTAAAAACCTGCTGAATGATTGGCGGATACAAGGGAGCGGGGCTTTTAATAGTTACATTGTTTGTGCTGGACATGATGAACTGATCTCATCTGCCTCCACATGATCTATATCCCTACATTCCCTGCTCTTCCATGTACCTATCTAAACACTACTATCAAATCTGCCTCCACCACCTCTTCTGGCAAAGCATTCCAATCCTCCCTCACTCTCCATTCAAAACAATTGCCTCACATCCCCCCTTTTCTATCAAATCGCCCGTCGACCTCCGACGCTCCAGAGAAAACAATCCAAGTCCGTCCAACCTCTCCCTGTAGTTAAAACCGTCCAATCCAGCCAACATTCTTGCAACCTTCTCTGCACCCTCTCCAAAACTTCCACATCTTTCCTGTGACAGGGCAACCAGAACGGCATGCAATAGTAGGGTTATCAAGAACCCGAAGATATCAGTTTAAAATGAAGGATCGGGGAGGGCTGGGTATTTAATAGGAATTTCAGGGGCAACATTTTTCACACAGAGGTGATAAGCACATGACGATAACAACATTAAAAAGACAATAGACAATAGACAATAGACAATAGATGCAGGAGTAGGCCATTCGGCTCTTCGAGCCAACACCGCCATTCAATGTGATCATGGCTGATCATCCACAATCAGTACCCCGTTCCTACCTTCTCCCCATATCCTCTGACTCGGCTATTTTTAAGAGCCATATCTAGCTCTCTCTTGAAAGCACCCAGAGAACTTGCTTCCACCGCCGTCTGAGTCAGAGAATCCTGCACTCATCACTCTCTATGAGAAAAAGTGTTTCCTCGTCTCCGTTCTAAATTATTCTTAAACTGTGGCCCCTGGTTCTGGACTCCCCAACATCGGGGACATGTTTCCCGCTTCTTGCATGTGCAAACCCTTAACAATCTTATATGTTTCAATGAGTGGCCCTCTCATCCTTCTAAACTGCAGAGTGTACAAGCCCAGCTGCTCCATTCTCTCAGCATATGACAGTCCCGCCATCTCGGGAATTAGCCTTGTAAACCGACGCTGCACTCCTTCAATAGCAAGAATGTCCTTCCTCAAATTAGGGGACCAAAACTGTACACAATACTCCAGGTGTCGTCTCACTAGGGCTCTGTACAACTGCAGAAGGACTTATTTGCTCCTATATTCGATTCCTCTTGTTATAAAGGCCAACAGGCCATTCGCTTTCTTCACTGCCTGCTGTACCTGCACGCTTACTTTCATAGACTGATGAAGAAGGACCCCCCAGATCCCGTTGTACTTCCCCCTTTCCTAACTTGACGCCATTTAGATAGTAATCAGCCTTCCTGTTTTTGCTACCAAAGTGGATAACCTCACATTTATCCGCATTAAACTTCATCTGCCACGCATCTGCCCACTCCCCCAACCTGTCTAAGTCACCCTGTATTCTCATAGCATCCTCCTCACAGTTCACACTGCCACCCAGCTTTGTGTCATATGCACATTTACTAATGCTACTTTGAATCCCTTCATTCAAATCATTGATGTATATTGTAAATAGCTGCGGTCCCAGCACCGAGCCTTGCGGTACCCTACTAGTCACTGCCTGCCATTCTGAAAGGGACCCATTAATCCCTACTCTTTGTTTCCTGTCTGCCAACCACTTCTCTATCCATGTCAGAAATGTTTTTGTGGATATGGGCTAAACGTGGGCAGGTGAGTCTAAAGTAGGGGCACCGTGGTCGGCATGTGCAAGCTGTGCCGAATGGCCTGTTTCAGTGATGTATGACTATGGCTAAATAGTTTTTATTATATGGTGTTGACAAAGAGGGAGGCTCGGGATGTGGATCAGTTAGTGCGCTGGGGAAGCAACAGCGAATGCGGTTTAACCCCGATCATAGTCATACAGCTTGGAAACAAGCCCGTTGGCTCATCTTTCCCACACCGTCCAACATGTCCCAGCTATATTAGTCCCACCCCCCCGCGTTTGGTCCATATTCCTCCAATCCTGTCCTGTCCATGTACCTGTCTAACTGTTTCTTAAACGTTGAAATAATCCCTGCCTCAACGACCTCCTCCGGCAGCTTGTTCCATAAACCCACCCCCCATTGTATGGAAACGTTACCCCTCAGATTCCTGTTAAATCATTTCACCTTCCCTTAAACCTGTCCTCTGATCATCGGTTCATCTACTCTGACCAGTGGTTGTAGTAGTAGGGGGTGAGGGCAAGGAGCGAACATGCACAGTGAAGAATGGGGCACAGGGAGTACCGGGGAAGTACCCTAGGATCCCTGAAAGTAGACTGGGCTGTGAGTATCGATGTGGCCTTCATCAGCTGGCACTGTGTAAGAGCAGAGAGCGTTTGGTACAAGGATATAAAATGAATAGGTGCCATTTCAGGTCAAGCCCCATCCTCAGACTCAGAGTAAGGGGAGAAGGCAACTAGAGATGTAGATGGCACATAGAACAATGAAAAAACAACGATACTCAATGAAGCGTGGAGCCCACAATGGTCAATTGCTGGTTGTTGGTTATGTGATAATGAGTTATAGTGACTGTGAATCTCAATAGACAACCATTGATTTCTCTAGCTTTAAGTAACCCTTGCTTCCCCTCTCCTTCCGCCCCCCCCCAATGTAGTTATATATTACTTTCCCCGTCGTCCTAATGAGTTTCACTGTCTGTATAACTTGTTATCACTTTTCCCACAGCCAACTATGGGCCATTGTGGGCCCCTCCATACATTGATCGCCGTTGCTCTTAGAATTTTCCTTTTCCCTTGACTTTAAGTCTGAGGGAGGGTCTCGACTCGAAACGTCAGCTACAGTGCCCTCCATAATGCTTGAGACAAAGACCCATCATTTATTTATTTGCCTGTACTCCACAATTTGAGATTTGTAATAGAAAAAATCACATGTGTTCATTGTCAGATTTTAAGAAGGCCCACAGCCAGCGTGGAGAAGAAGCTCGACTCCCGCCGGGCCAACCGACAGCCCAGGACCGACGACAACAAAGGAACAATAAACACAACTATTTCAGTTTGAAAGCAATATTTACTTACCTGGAATAATCAAAGCTGGATAAAACGGAAGAATTGAAGGTGTATGTACACAGCTCCACTGGTTTCCAGCAATGTTTATACATAGTGACCTTTGACCTGGGCATGCGCAGTCGGAATACGGTTCTCGCTTATTCGGAGGGAGAGGTAGCATCTCTGGAGAACACGACTCTGGAGAAGAAGTTTCGGGTCGGGATGGAATGGTACGGCTGTGAGGAAAGTCTGGCTCTGTTTTTGTTGGATGGAGGAGGCCCATCGGGTTGTGATGAAGCCACGTCTCCACAACACTTATTGTGTCCCCACCTGCGGACGTTTTCAGATGACTCTGCAATTGTGGGCTGCATCAGTGAGGAGAGGGAAGCTGAATACAGAGGTGTAGTCAACGACTTTGTCGATCGGTGTCTGTCTCCATCAATGGTGTGGATGCGGAGTGTATCAGGGAGTACACATACCTTACAGTGCACCTGGACAGTAAATTGGACTGGTTCAGATACTCTGAGGTCCTGTACAAGATGGGACAGAGCCGCCTGTACAATTTGGGAATGCTCCGCTCCTTCACAATCTGCAGTAAGATGCTGCTGAAGTTCTACCAATTGGGGATAGCCAGTGCCATCTTCTTTGCTGCAGTGCCAAGAACCAAGTGTGCTGGGGTAGTAGGGCGAAGGCTGCGGAAGCCAATAGAATTAACAAATTCATCAGGAAGGGTGACTCCATCCTGGGGGCGGAGTTGCATTCATTGGAGGTGGTCCAAGAGAGGAGGATACTCCTTAAACGGCGGAGCATCCTGGACAACACAGCTTAAAGCCGAGCAGACTTCGCCCATGCAAAACCACGGGTCTTGATGATGTCAGCTCTAGCGTACGCAAGGCGTGTGTCAGCTAGTTGTGCGGAGTATTCCAGCATATCTTCAACCTGATCCTGATCCTGGAGAGGTTTTCTACATGGTTCCTGTGCCAAAGAGGACTCGCCCCCGCTCCCCCAGTGACTACAGACCGGTGGCGCTGACTTCACTCACCATGAAGTCCCTGGAGAGGCTGGTGCTCACTCTCCCCCGGTTACACCCCTGGTTAAACCCTACATAGACCCCCTGGAGTTCGCTTAACAAACAAAGATGTGGATTGAGGACGCCATCATGCACCTGATCCACAGAAACGACCCCTTCGGCCCAACTCAGCCGTGCTGACCAACGTGATTCCCTGGACTATACAGTAGCGACTGAGGTAGACAGGGTGGTTAAGATGAGTCGCAGAATCACACAGAAAAGAAACAGGCCATTGAGCCCAACTCATCCATTCCGACCAAGATTAGATTAGATTAGACCTCCTCTGAACTTGTCCCGTTTGCCTCCATTTAGTCCATATCCCTCTGACCTTTCCAAGTGCATTTCAAATATACCTGTCTCACCTACCTCCTCTGGCAGCCGAGGGCATTCATGCTATCTGTTCCCCGTGTGTTTCATGCACCTCAACAGAAGCACATTTGGCACCCGCTGTCAACAATGACCCAAAAATCTTCGCCTGGGTCCCAACTATTCCTCCCCTGCCTTCCCGCGGTCTCCCGAAACTCGCTTAGTCAGTCCAGATTTATCCACCTTTCGGACCACCAACCCCTTTCGACCCCTTTGTTAACACTGACAAGTGTCAGGATATCACTCCTCTCCTCCCTGAACTCCCATAGTTGCAGCAGCCCCTCTGTGGTAAATAGTGCAGTGATAGACATGAGCAGAGATGGATAGATTCTTGATTACAACTTGTGTCCGGGTTATGGGGAGAAGGCAGCAGAATGGGGTTAGGAAGGGGAGATAGATCAGCCATGATTGAATGTCGCAGTGAACGATGGTCCGAATGGCCTAATTCTATTCCTATCACTTTTATGAATTAATGAAATCTAGACGACAATACACGTAACCACTCGATCACCACCCCCCACCCCCTCGCGTAAACAAGTTCACGATCACACTGATCATTCAGGGGCCTGCACCTCCTCTAGTTCCCCTTTTGCTCCAAATATACGTATCACACTCTTAGATCAGCTACATAGCCCTAGGAGCACACCCTGCTAGGACCCTTCCCCAACATTCACTCCCCTCAACAACCACCTCTCCCTCCCCTGCTCCCCACCCTCTCCGTACACCCTCCGTGCCAGAGACGGGCGTGCTGCCAACGCTGTCTCCTGAACACTTTGATAAAACTACTCCTCCTTTCGATCTTGGACCCGCGCCAGTCTATAAACCTCACTCCCACCACCGCCCTACCTCTTCTCCAGCCTCCCCACCCTCCTCACCGTTTACATCAGGGAGATACCCCCCACCCCCCCGAATGCCCTCCCCCTCCCCAGGAGACCAGTGACCCCTCCCCCTCCTCCCCGCTGTGTCCCAACACCCTGCATGAGGAAGCTGCAGTCTTTGTCAATGCTATACCTGTCACACCCACACCACCACTTTCCCAGCAGGGATGTGAAGCAACCTCTCAGCCACTGACAGGGCAGGGACACAACTAACCCCCACCCAGGGGGCGGGCTGCGTGAGACGGGAGCTATAACATATCCTGGGACGGTCCGGGGACAGGCAGACACCGTTGAGGGAGACTATGGAGAGCGGCCAGACGCTGACCAGTGTGGGGTCCGATGTACACCTCTGTCCAGGGAATGTGGGGTCACACACTGATCCCTGTCCAGGGAGTGTGGGCCGGACAGAGACCAGGACCAATGGCCACAGGTGAGAGGTTTTGGAAGCACGGGGGGGGGGGGGGGGGGGGGCGCCGCGCTCTGGGAGGGGCTGTGAGGGAGCGCCGCACTGTGGGAGGGGCAGTGAGTAGGGTGCGAAGCTTGGTGGGAGCTGCGAGGGAGCACCCAGCAGCCGGAGTGGCGTTTAGGAGTGATCGCCGCGCTGTGGGAGGGGCGGTGAGGAGGGAGCGCCGCGTTGCGGGAGGAGCGTTTAGGAGGGATCGCCGTGCTGTGGGAGGGGCGGTGAGGAGGGAGCGCCGCGCTGTGGAAGGGGTGGTCAGGAGGGATCGCCGTGTTGTGGGAGGGGCGGTGAGGAGGGAGCGGCGCGCTGTGGGAGGAGGGTGTGGGAGCGCCGCGCTGTGGGTGGGGTGGGACGCCTCTGACAGACCCTCACTTCCTCGGGGACAGCCTGTGAACCCCCTAACGCGATGTGTTTGTCCGCAGCCGCCCAGATGCCGTCAACCGCACTCCCCCATCAGTGCGGCTGAAGAACTGGGAGAGCGGGAGTTTGCTGTATGACATCCTGCACAGACAGGCCCCGCCGGTAAGTTAGGGGGGTGGGGGGGGGGGGGGGGGGGGGAGGTGGAGGGGGGAGGGGGAGGGGGAGGGGGAGGGGGAGGGGGAGGGGGAGGGGGAGGGGGAGGGGGAGCGGGAGGGGGAGGGGGAGGGGGAGGGGAGGGGGAGGGGGAGGGAAGGGGAAGGGGGAAGGGGGAGGGGGAGGGGGAGGGGGGGGGGGGGGGGGGGAGGGGGGAGGGAGAGGGGGGGGAGCGAGAGGGAGAGGGAGGAGGAGGGGGGGGGGAGGGGGAGGGGGAGGGGGGGGGGAGGGGGAGGGGGAGGAGGAGGAGGAGGAGGAGGGGGAGGGGGAGGGGGAGGGGGAGGGGGAGGGGGAGGGGGAGGGGGGGGGGGAGGAGGAGGGGGAGGGCTAGGAGAGACGGGGAGTGGGGAGTGGGGAGAGGGTGGAGCAGAAAGGGGGAGGAGGCGAGTACGGGATGGGGGCGAGGAGGAGGGGCGGGCATGAGGGGGAGGGGGATGAGAGGTGGAAGAGGATGCGAGGGGTGGGCAAGGGGGGGGTGCGGGAAGGGATGGGGAAGGAATGGGAGGGGGGACAGGTGGAGGGGGCGAGAGTGGGAGTCGGCGAGAGGGGGAGGGGCCGTGAGGGTGATAGTTGGAGGGGGCGTGAGGGGGAGGGGACGAGATGGTCGAGAGGGGGCTGGTGAGCGCGAGGGGAGGGGGGAGGGGCGAGAGGGAGGACCACAGGGGGAGTGGGCGAGAGGGGAGGGGTGCGAGAGGGAGAGAGGGGAGAGGGGCGGAGGTGAGGGGTGAAAGGGGTGGGACAGAGAGGGGGAGGGGGAAAGAGGGGGAGAGGGGATTTGGTGATGTAGTCATGTCATAGGGAATTGGTGTAGAATTCGGCAAGTCGACCTATTATGACTACTCCATCGTTCAAACATGGCTGATCTATCTCTGCCTTAAAAATACCCAATGCTGGTCTCCACAGCCTTTGTTGCAAAGAATTCCACGGACTCACCAACCTCCGACTAAAGCAATGTCTCCTCATCTCCAGCCTTGGAGGGGTAAGAGAGGGGGTGGGGGGAGAGAGCTCTAGGGGCTAGTGGAGTCAAGCGATATGAGGAGAAGGCAGGAACGGGTTATTGATACGGGACGATCAGCCATGATCACAATGAATGGCGGTGCTGGCTCGAAGGGCCGAATCGCCTCCTCCTGCACCTATTTTCTATATTTCTATGTTACTATGTTTCTTCCCCCCGTCAACCCATCTCCCCGTGCCGAGACCCCTGCTCATGTGTGTCACTCTGCCACCTCTCCCGCAGGAGTGTCCGTGCTCCGAGACCAGGTGCCTCGGCTCACTGGTCTTCCCCAGGCCGAATGCACCGCGGCCGTCTGTGGGGGACCAGGAGCGGCTCCGCCAGCAGGCAGCGGAATTCCTGCACAGCTATTATTCCACGACCACAAGGTGAGGAGGGTGGTGCTGTACTGGGGGTGGGGGGCCGGTACGGTAGGGAGGGAGGGGGCAGGTAACGGGTGGGGGCGTTTCGGTACTAGGGGGTGGGTAGTGAAGGGGGGAGTCCGTTTCCGTGGGAGGGGGTTGGTGTCCGGTACCGGGGAGCGGAGAGGTGGAGTCCGGTAACAATAGACAAGAGACAATAGACAATAGGTGCAGGAGTAGGCCATTTGGCCCTTCGAACCAGCACCGCCATTCAATGTGATCATGGCTGATCATTCACATTCAGTACCCCGTTCCTGCCTTCTCCCCATATCCCCTGCATCCGCTATTTTTAAGAGCCCTATCTAGCTCTCTCTTGAAAGCATCCAGAGAACCTGCCTCCACCGCCCTCTGAGGCAGATAATTCCACAGACTCACCACTCTCTGTGAGAAAAAGTGTTTCTTCGGGAGGGGAGGGTGTGTGTCCGGTACCAGGGTGTCATGTACCGGGGGAGGGATCGATTACCGGGGGCGGGGTGCGGCGATTCGCCACGGTGAGGGGGTGGGGTGGAGAGGGTAACGGGAAGTGGGGGGGGGGGGGGGGGGGGCGAGGGAGGGGGGAATGCGCTGGCTGCCGCCCCCCCCTGCGCGCAGCGCCTGGACCGGATAGACATGTCCGGTACCGGTTGGAG
Organism: Amblyraja radiata; assembly: GCF_010909765.2. Classification (NCBI taxonomy): domain Eukaryota; kingdom Metazoa; phylum Chordata; class Chondrichthyes; order Rajiformes; family Rajidae; genus Amblyraja; species Amblyraja radiata. Next base: position 27,541,213 of record NC_045985.1, on the reverse strand, counting down.
GGGTTTGGTACCGAAATAGGGAGGGGGGGGGGGGAGGGGGAATCGATGTAGGGGAGGGGAAGGTCCGGTACTGCGAGTGTGGTGTCCGGTACCGGGGGGGGGGGGGGGGTGTCCGTTTTAAGATATGAGGGGTGTCCAGTACCGGGGGAGGGGTTCGGTACGGGGAGAGGGTGAAGTTATGCACCGCCGGCTCTAATTGCCTCCCCCTTCCTCTCAGGGCTGGGACCGCTGCTCACGAGGAGCGCCGGGCGCAGGTGGAGGCGGAGATCGGTCGCACCGGCCGCTACCGTTTGACGGCCACTGAGCTCAGCTTCGGGGCAAAGCAGGCGTGGCGCAACGCTGCCCGCTGCGTGGGCCGCGCACACTGGAGCCGCTTACAGGTCATATATATCTGCGGCAGTGGCACCCTGTCCCACCGTCCCACTGCACCGGCACCGGCCCCGAGCGTTGCCCCAGCTCCCCAACCCCCCTCCACTGGAGCCGACTGCGGGTCTCATACCACCGAACACTCCAGCTGTCCCCGGCCCCTGTCCAGTCGCCCATCGCCCTGCATCCTTGCCCACTGGAGCCGCACTTCCAGCCCACTCACCGAGTACCCTGTCCCAACGCCCCGCCCCCCAGCCCCGTCCCAAGCTCCCCCAAACCCCCCCCCCCCCTGCGGTCTGCAGTTCAGACATCCGACCCGAACCCTGCCCCATGTCTCGCCAAACCGATCGCCCGATCGGTCTCCTCGCTCCCCTCACCGGGGACAGCACCTCCCCTGGACCGGCTTCTCCAGTCCGTCTCCCCTCCTCGCCACCGTCCGTACGATCGCCTCCCCCGGACCTATCCCGCCAACCACCCTTTCCCGATACTAGCCCCTGACTCTCCCCTGACTATCCGGCTGACTCTACCATTGTCTCTCCGCTTGGTCCCTCCCCGTATCTCTCCCCCTGACTCTCCCGCCCACTCACCCCCAGTCTCTCCCATGACCCCCACCCTCCTGTCGCTCCCCCGACCCCCTGACTCTCCGCATGTCTCTTCCTATGTCCCTCTCCCCTGACTCTCTCACTGGCTCTCCCCTGTTTCGCCACCTGACTCTCCTCTTGTCTCTCCCCTGACTCTCCCCTGACTCTCCCCCGACTCTCCCCTGAATCTCACTCTCCCTCCTATCTCCCCCTCCTGCCCACAGATCTTTGATGCGCGGGACTGTGCGTCTGTGGAAGAAATGTTTGAACACATCTGTAACCACATCAAGTACTCGACCAACAAGGGCAACATCAGGTATCCCCTCCCCCGGACACCCTCCCACAACCCCCGCCCCCAGCCCGACTCGCAAAACCTCCCCCGGCGACTCGAAAACCCCACACACAGCATGAACCCCAACTCTTCCCCCAACACCCGAACTGCCGCCATCCCAGCCAACCCGCTGGAACAAACTAGTGCCGGGGAGGGCAGTGAGGGAACTCTCCCTCTGTCAACCTGTCTACCCCTGTCGTGTGGGGGGTAGGTGGAGAAGTGATAGCAGTGAGAGGCGGGAATGTTTCCACCTATGGTAGATTGTGGCACTACAGGTCATAGCCTCAGAATTAAAGGCCGTTCTCCAAGGAAGGAGATGAGGAGGAATTTTAGAGGGTGGTGAATTTGCCACAGAATGCTGTGGAGGCAAAGTCAGTGGCGTATTTAATGCAGAGATAGATGGATTCTTGATTAGTATGGGTGTCACAAGTTAAGGGGAGAAGGCTGGAGAATGGGGTTTGGAGTTCTATCCTATCACATGATCTTATGATCTCTCATTGTGTAACCCAGCCCCGGGAGAGGGGAGTGAGCCCCCCTCCGTGTTAACCCAGCCCCAGGGGATGACGAGTGCCCCCCTCCCACACGGCCCTGACTGCCCACCCCCCACCCGTGTTACATGTCAGCGATCACGATCTTCGCGCCGCTATGCGAGGGAAGAGGGGGGGGGGGTGTGGAACCTCCTTCTCTGTGCCCCATTTCCGGGATGGGGAGGGGGGGGGGTGTTGCTGAGGGAGCTCCTTCTGTACCACAGAACCGGAGAAGGAATGGAGCGAGGGGGGGGGGGGGGGGGCGATGTGACCCCCCTCCCAAATGGCCCTGACTGCCATCCATCGCCCCTCTGCCTTACAGGTCAGCGATCACCATCTTCCCGCCGCGGTGCGAGGGGAAGGGGGATTTCCGTGTGTGGAACAGTCAGTACATTCACTACGCTGGCTTCGCCCAGCCCGATGGCAGCGTGCTGGGGGATGGGGCCACTGTGGAGATCACACAGGTACTGCACCGCGCGGGGGGGGGGGGGGCGGGGGGGGGGGTGTAGTGTGTTCACACAGGTACCGCGCCGGGGGATGGCGACGAGGGGGTTCTCGCAGATATCACGGGGGGGGGGGGGGGGGGGGGGGGGGGGCTTAATGGGGAGGGGGCGCAATCGGCCACCCAGTTAAGGGGGCATCGGCGGGAGGGAGACCGGTTGGTTGGGCGTCGGCAATATCGACTTGGTCCCAGCAGCTGGATTCTCGCCTAATCGACCTCTAAGTTAATTTTAGATAGACACAAAATGCCGGAGGAACCCTGCGGAACAGGCTGCATCTCAGGAGAAAAGTAAGAAGTGACGTTTCGGTTCTGAACCCTTCTTCAGACTGAAAGAAAGAGAAGACCAGAATTAAACAGGGCTGGCAACAGACGACCTCCAGAAGGGAGGAGTCCATAATGGCCCATTGTTGGCTAGATAAGTGGGTGGGTGACCAGGATGGGGGAGGGAGGAGAGAAGGGGGAAGGAATGCAGGAGTTAAATAAACATTGAAAAATCAACGTCGTGTTGTAAGATGCCGAAGCAAAATATGAGGAACTATAAAATTACGATTCGTTTTAGTTTAGTTTAGAGATACAGCCTGTAAACAGGCTCTTAGGCCCAACCGACCAATCTGTTCATACCACTGGCACAATCACTATGTCACCCCACTTTCTCATCCACTCACTGCACACTTGGGGCAATTTACAGAGGATAGTTAACCTGCAACCCCGCGCTGCTTTGAGATGTGGGAGGAAACTGCATTACCCGGTGGACATCCATAACTGAGAACCCATATCTGAGGAAAGGTGAGCTGGCCCCGGAGAGTACCAAGATGTATTTACAAGGATAAACACTGGAATGAGTAGGTTAACATATGATGAGCATTTGACGAAACTGGGCCTGTACTCGCTGAACTTTAGTAGAATGAGGGGAGACCTTGTTGAAACACACCGAATAGTGAAAGGCTTGGGTAGAGCAGATTTGGAGAAGATGTTTCCACTAGCGAGGCTAGAGGTCATAGACTCGGAAGTAAAGGACTTTCCTTGCGGAAACATAGAAACATAGAAACATAGAAATTAGGTGCAGGAGTAGGCCATTCGGCCCTTCGAGCCTGCACCACCATTCAATATGATCATGGCTGATCATCCAACTCAGTATCCCGTACCTGCCTTCTCTCCATACCCTCTGATACCCTTAGCCACAAGGGCCACATCTAACTCCCTCTTAAATATAGCCAATGAACTGGCCTCGACTACCCTCTGTGGCAGAGAGTTCCAGAGATTCACCACTCTCTGTGTGAAAAAAAGTTATTCTCATCTCGGTTTTAAAGGATTTCCCCCTTATCCTTAAGCTGTGACCCCTTGTCCTGGACTTCCCCAACATCGGGAGCAATCTTCCTGCATCTAGCCTGTCCAACCCCTTAAGAATTTTATAAGTTTCTATAAGATCCCCTCTCAATCTCCTAAATTCTAGAGAGTATAAACCAAGTCTATCCAGTCTTTCTTCATAAGACCGTCCTGACATCCCAGGAATCAGTCTGGTGAACCTTCTCTGCACTCCCTCTATGGCAATAATGTCCTTCCTCAGATTTGGAGACCAAAACTGTACGCAATACTCCAGGTGTGGTCTCACCAAGACCCTGTACAACTGCAGTAGAACCTCCCTGCTCCTATACTCAAATCCTTTTGCTATGAAAGCTAACATACCATTCGCTTTCTTCACTGCTGCTGCACCTGCATTCCTACTTTCAATGACTGGTGTACCATGACACCCAGGTCTCGCTGCATCTCCCCTTTTCCTAGTCGGCCGCCATTTAGATAATAGTCTGCTTTCCTGTTTTTGCCACCAAAATGGATAACCTCACATTTATCCACATTATACTGCATCTGCCAAACATTTGCCCACTCACCCAGCCTATCCAAGTCACCTTGCAGTCTCCGAGCATCCTCCTCACAGCTAACACTGCCCCCCAGCTTAGTGTCATCCGCAAACTTGGAGATATTGCCTTCAATTCCCTCATCCAGATCATTAATATATATTGTAAATAGCTGGGGTCCCAGCACTGAGCTTTGCGGTACCCCACTAGTCACTGCCTGCCATTGTGAAAAGGACCCGTTTACTCCTACTCTTTAACCATATAACCATATAACCATATAACCATATAACCGTTTACTCCTACTCTTTGCTTCCTGTTTGCCAGGCAGTTCTCTATCCACATCAATACTGAACCCCCAATGCCGTGTGCTTTAAGTTTGTATACTAATCTCTTATGTGGGATCTTGTCGAAAGCCTGCTGGAAGTCCAGATACACCACATCCACTGGTTCTCCCCTATCCACGCTACTAGTTACATCCTCGAAAAATTCTATAAGATTCGTCAGACATGATTTACCTTTTGTAAATCCATGCTGACTTTGTCCAATGATTTCACCACTTTCCAAATGTGCTGCTATCCCATCTTTAATAACTGACTCTAGCAGTTTCCCCACTACCGATGTTAGACTAACTGGTCTGTAATTTCCCGTTTTCTCTCTCCCTCCCTTCTTAAAAGGTGGGGTTACGAGTGGAAGAGATGATAATGTATTTCTTTCGTCAGAGGGAGGTGACTCTGTGGAATCCTTTGCCACAGAAAGCGGTGGATGTCTAGTCAATGGATATTTTCAAAGGATAGATAGGTCAGCCGCGATTGACAGGCGGAGTAGACTTGATGGGCCGAATGGCCTAATTCTGCTCGTGATTCTCGTAATTCTCACTTATGAACTTTTGAAATCCACGCGGTCACGGGGACAACATGCAAACTCCGCAAAGTATATTGCCCCCAGAATGGTCCGTGCTCCAACGTTAATGTCTGTGCCAGCATTGCCGTCGCCATAGTTACTGTCACCAAAGGAGTGACGATTCCAGTTCCAGAGCTCTCTCCCGCCGCTAGCATCTCACCCACCTCCTCTCCCCGGGCGGTGCCGTCTACCAGACTCTCTAAATTCATCTTGCTTGGTCACCACACATGGGGGTGGGAGTGAACTTTGCGTGGCAGTGGGGGAACTGTAGGGAGGAGCATTTGCTGCTTGGAGGGGGGGGGGGGGGGGGGGGGGGGGTGTGTGAGGAAAGTTTGGGTTCACGTTGGGGGTGGGTTGGCGTTCACATGGGGGGAGTGTGGTTCATGTTGGAGTGGAGTGTGTATTGGTTTGCTTGGAGTGGGAATCGTGGCCGTGGGAGTGGGGGGCGGTGAGGTTGGGGTTCAGGTTGGGCTGTCGTGTGTGTTGTGGGGGTGGGTGTGTATTTGGGTAAGGATGGAGTGGGGTCAGGGTTGGGTGCTGCGTGTGCGTGTTGCTGGCGTTGGCTTGCATGGGGGTGGAGGTGTGTGTTGGTGTGGGCGTGTGAATGGGATTGGGTTCATGTTGTGCAGGGTGGGGTTGAGGGTGATCGGTTTTCTTGGGGGAAGGGAGGAATGGGGGGGGGGGGTGTTGAGCTGGGGGGTGTTGAGGTGAGGTTGTGATGGGGTTCAGGTTAGTGTGACTGGGGCGTTTTTCGAGGTGAGAATGGGGGATGGGTCAGGTTCGGGTGCTGTATTTGTTGTGGTGGGTCGGGGAGAGGAGAGTGGGTGGGATTCATGATGCAGGGCGTGGAAATTGAATGGCGTGTGGAGAGAAGGGGTCCACATTAAGGTGTGGGGGGGGGGGGGGGGTCTGGGTGTGGTGGGGTGGAATGGGGTTCACATTAGTGTGGGATTGAGTGTGCTGAGAGAATGGAGCAGCAGGGCTTTAGAGTTTAGAAGGATGAGAGGAGTCTCATTGAAACATATAAGATTGTTAAGGGCTTGGACACACTAGAGGCAGGAAACATGTCCCCGATGTTGCGGGAACCAGGGGCTAGAGTTTAAGAATAAGGAGTAAGCTATTTAGAACGGAGACGAGGAAACACTTTTTCTCACAGAGAGTGGTGAGTCTGTGGAATTCTCTGCCTCAGAGGGCGGTGGAGGCAGGTTATCTGGATGCTTTCGAGAGAAAGCTAGATAGGGCTCTTAAAAAGTCAGGGGATATGGGGAGAAGGCAGGAACGGGGTACTGATTGGCGATGATCAGCCAGGATCACATTGAATGGCGGTGCTGGCTTCAAGGGCCGAATGGCCTACTCTTGCACCTATTGTCTATTGTCTATTGTCTATTGTGTATCGGGATGACCAGGTGAGTCTGTCTGTCTCTGACTGTCTCTGATGTTCATGTTGTGAGCTGTGGGGTTCATGTTGAGGGGTGGGCTTCTCTTTGGGGTGGGGGAGTGGGTGTACATCGGGTTGAGGTGCGGTATGTCTCTGTCTCTTACCCCTTCTCTCCCCCGACAGCTGTGCGAGGGGCTGGGTTGGCAGCCGAACAGGGGCCGCTTCACGGTGCTGCCCCTGGTCTTGCAGGTCCCAGGTGGTGAGCCCACCCTTTTCTCCCTCCCACCCGAGCTGGTGCTGGAGGTGGAGTTGGAACACCCGCAGTGAGTAACCCCACTTCCCCCACTTCCCCCCTCCCCCGCATACCCCATCCACCTCTACCCCCTCCTCCCCTCCCCCTCCGGCCCTCACCCCGTCTCTCCTCCCCACACTCTGCCCCCTCCCACCCCAGCATCCACAGTGAGTAACCCCTTCACGCTCGCCTACCCCCTTCACCCTCCTGCATCCCCCCGCCCTCATTCCACCCCCAGCCCCGTAGAGTCATAGAGTCATAGAGTGATACAGTGTGGAAACAGGTCATTCGGCCGAACTCGCACATACCGGCTAACAATGTACCAGCAACACTCGTCCCACTTGCCTGCTCTTGGTCCATATCCATCCAAACCTGTCCTATCCATGTGCCTGTCTAACTGTTTCTTAAACGATGGGTTAGTCCCAACGTCAACTTTCTCCTCTGGCCGCATGTTCCGTACACCTACCACCATTTGCGTGAAATAATTACCCAACGGATTCCTATTAAATCTTTTCCCCTTCATCTTGAACCTATGTCCTCTTGTCCTCGATTTCCCTACTATCGACAATAGACTCTGTGCATCTACACGGTCTATTCTTCTTATGATTTTGCACATCTCTGTAAAATCACTCCTCATCCTCCATGGAATAAAGACCCAGCCTATTCAACCTCTCCATATAGATCACACCCTCTTGTCCTGGCAACATCCTCGTAAATCTTTTCTGAACCCTATCAAGTTTGACAATATCTTTCCTAAAACACGGTGCTCAGAACTGAACACAAGAGGTGGGAGAGGTGAAGTCTGGCGTTAGAGGGGAGTGCCCCTTATCCACCTGTCTCCCCCCGCATCTCCAGGTACGAGTGGTTCGGGGAGCTGGGCCTGCGCTGGTACGGGCTGCCCGCCGTGGCCAACATGCTGCTGGAGGTGGGAGGGCTGGAGTTCCCCGCCGCCCCCTTCAACGGATGGTACACCGCCGCCGAGATCGGAGCTCGTAACCTCGGCGACACCGGCCGCTACGACCTGCTCAAGGTATACAACTCCAGAGAGAGGGGCAGAGCGATAGAGTGAGAGAAAGAAAGAAAAAAGAGAGAGAGAGAGAGCGAGAGATAGATCATATAACCATATAACAATTACAGCACGGAAACAGGCCATCTCGACCCTTCTAGTCCGTGCCGAACACATAATCTCCCCTAGTCCCATATACCTGCGCTCAGACCATAACCCTCCATTCCTTTCCCATCCATATAACTATCCAATTTATTTTTAAATGATAAAAACGAACCTGCCTCCACCACCTTCACTGGAAGCTCATTCCACACAGCTACCACTCTCTGAGTAAAGAAGTTCCCCCTCATGTTACCCCTAAACTTCAGTCCCTTAATTCTCAAGTCATGTCCCCTTGTTTGAATCTTCCCTACTCTCAGTGGGAAAAGCTTTTCCACGTCAACTCTGTCTATCCCTCTCATCATTTAAAAAACCTCTATCAAGTCCCCCCATAATCTTCTGCGCTCCAAAGAATAAAGCCCTAACTTGTTCAACCTTTCTCTGTAACTTAGTTGCTGAAACCCAGGCAACATTCTAGTAAGATCGATAGAGATAGG
>NC_045985.1:27479972-27531027 GCF_010909765.2 Amblyraja radiata | reverse complement strand
CCGGGTGAGGGGCGGCTGTCCCACCGACTGGGTCTGGGTGCAGCCCCCCATCTCCGGCAGCCTTACCCCACTCTACCACCAGGAGATGCTCAACTACAGCCTCACGCCCGCCTTCCGCTACCTGGTAGGGCCCCGAACCCGAATCCCGAACTTCAGCCCTGACCCACGACCCAGGCCCTGGTCCCTGACGTCCGGCCCTGAGCCCTGAACCACGACCCCCGCAACAACTCAACTAAAGCCTCTCGCCCGCCTTCCGATACCAGGTAGGGCTCCTAACCCGAACCCCGAAATTCAGCCCTGATCCACGACCCTCGGCCCCCACTCAACTACAACGTATTGATGATAATTTTCCAATGTTCTATAGATTCAGGACCAGCTCTTGTGGTTTGGAGGATAGCTAATGTTATCCCACATTTTTTTAAAGAAAGGCGGGAGAGAGAAAACAGGGAATATTAGACCAGTTAGCCTGACATCGGTGGTGGGGAAGATGCTGGAGTAAATCATAAAAGATGAAATAGCGGTACATTTGGATAGCAGTAACAGTATGGATTTACGAAGTCATGCTTGACTAATCTTCTGGAATTTTCTGAGGATGTAACTAGGAAAATGGACAAGGGAGAGCCAGTGGATGTAGTGTACCTGGACTTTCAGAAAGCATTTGAAAAGGCCCCACATAGGAGATTAGTGGGCAAAATCAGGGTGCACGGTATTCTGGGTAGAGTGCTGACATGGATAGAGAAGTGGTTGGCAGACAGGAAACAAAGAGTATGGATTAACGGGTCCCTTTTAGAATGGCAGGCAGTGAATAGTGGGGTACCGCAAGGCTCGGTGCTGGGATCGTAGCTATTTGCTATATATATTATTGATTTAGATGAAGCGATTACAAGTAACATTAGCAAATTTGCAGATTACACAAAGTTGGGTGGCAGTGTGAACTGTGAATAGGATGCTATGAGAATGCAGGGCGACTTGGACAGGTTGGGTGAGTGGACAGATGCATGGAGATGCCGTTTAATGTGGATAAATGTGAGGTAATCCACTTCGGAAGCAAAAACTGGAAGGCAGGTTATTATCTAAATGGCGTCAAGTTGGGAAAAGGGGAAGTACAACGGGATCTGGGGGGTTCTTGTTCATCAGTCTATGAAAGTAAGCATGCAGGTTCAGCAGACAGTGAAGAAAGCGGCCTTATAAATTGGTCTTTATAACAAGAGGAATCGAATAGTTCAAGTTCAAGTGAGTTTATTGTCATGTGTCCCTGATAGGCCAATGAAATTCTTGCTTTGCTTCAGCACACAGAACATAGTAGGCATGACTACAGAACAGATCAGTGTGTCCATATACCATTATATAAATATATACACACATGAAATAAATAAACTGATAAAGTGCAAATAACAGATAATGGGCTATTAATGTTCAGAGTTTTGTCCGGCCAAGTTTAATAGCCTGATGGTTGCGGGGAAGTAGAGCAAAGAGGTCCTTCTGCAGTTGCACAGAGCCCTAGTGAGACCACACCTGGAGTATTGTGTGCAGTATTGGTCCCCTAATTTGAGGAAGGACATTCTTGCTTTTGAGGGAGTGCAGCGTAGGTTTACAATGTTAATTCCCGGGATGGTGGGTCTGTCATATGCTGAGAGAATTGAGTAACTGGGCTTGTACACTCCGGAGTTTAGAAGGATGAGAGGGTATCTCATTGAAACATATAGGATTGTTACTGGTTTGGACATGTTAGAGGCAGGAAACATGCTCCCGATGTTGGGGGTGTCCAGAACCAAGTTGGGAAAAGGGGAAGTAGATCGGGATCTGGGGAACGTTGTTCATCAGTCAATGAAAGTAAGCATGCAGGTAGAGCAGGCAGTGCAGAAAGCGAATGACATGTTGGCCATCATAACGGAAGGTTGGTTAAGAAGTTTCAATGGTTGGGTATTAATGGTGCAGTAGCAAGATGGATTCAACAGTGGCTGAATGGGAGATGCCAGAGAGTAATGGTGGATGGTTGTTTATCAGTTTGGAGGCCAGTGACTAGTGGGGTGCCACAGGGATCGGTGTTGGGTCCACTGTTGTTTGTCATGTACATCAATGATCTGGATGATGGTGTGGTAAATTGGATTAGTAAGTATGCAGATGATACTAAGATAGGTGGGGTTGCGGATAATGAAGTAGATTTTCAAAGTCTACAGAGAAATTTATGCCAGTTGGAAGAGTGGGCTGAAAGATGGCAGATGGAGCTTAATGCTGATAAGTGTGAGGTGCTACATCTTGGCAGGACAAATCAAAATAGGACGTACATGGTAAATGGTAGGGAATTGAAGAATGCAGGTGAACAGAGGGATCTGGGAATAATTGTGCACAGTTCCCTGAAAGTGGAACCTCATGTAGATAGGGTGGTAAAGAAAGCTTTTGGTGTGCTGGCCTTTATAAATCAGAGCATTTAATATAGAAGTTGGGATGTAAAATTAAAATTGTACAAGGCATTGGTGAGGCCAATTCTGGAGTATGGTGTACAATTTTGGTCGCCTAATTATAGGAAGGATGTCAACAAAATAGAGAGAGTACAGAGGACATTTACTGGAATGTTGCCTGGGTTTCAGCAACTAAGTTACAGAGAAAGGTTGAACAAGTTAGGGCTTTATTCTTTGGAGCGCAGAAGGTTAAGGGTGGACTTGATGAGAGGGATAGACAGAGTTGACGTGGATAAGCTTTTCCCACTGAGAGTAGGGAAGACTCAAACAAGGTGGCTGTGTGGAATGAGCTTCCAGTGAAGGTGGTGGAGGCAGGTTCGTTTTTATCATTTAAAAATAAATTGGATAGTTATATGGACGGGAAAGGAATGGAGGGTTATGGTCTGAGCGCAGGTATATGGGACTAGGGGAGAATACGTGTTCGGCACGGACTAGAAGGGTCGAGATGGCCTGTTTCCGTGCTGTAATTGTTATATGGTTATAACAAGAGAAGTTGCATATAGGAGCAAATAGGTCCTTCTGCAATTGTACAGAGCCCTAATGAGACCACACCTGGAGTATTGTGTGCAGTTTTGGTCACAAGGTTAATTCACAAGGTTAATTCACGGGATGGCGGGACTGTCATATGCTGAGGGAATGGAGCGGCTGGGCTTGTATACGCTGACATTTTGAAGGATGAGAGGGCATCATATTGAAACATAAGATTCTTGAGGGAGAGGCAGGAAACGTGTTCCCCGTTTTGGGGGAGTCCAGAACCGGGGGATACAGTTTAAGAATAAGGGGTAATCCATTTAAACCGGGGATGAGGAAACACGTTGTCAGTGGAATTTTCTGCCCCAGATGGCCGTGGAAGCAGGTTCTCTAGATACTTTCAAGAGGGAGCTCGATCGGGCTCCAAAAATAGCGGAGTCAGGGGATATGGGGAGAAGGCAGGAACGGGGTACTGATTGGGGATGATCAGCCATGATCACATTGAATGGCGGTGCTGCCTCGAAGAGTCGAATGGCCTACTCCTGCACCTATTGTCTATTGTCCAGTGTCTATAACCTCTCGCCCGCCTTCCGCTACCAAGTAAGTCTCTGGCCCCAGGACCCGCTCGCCCTGTGACCCCTTCCCACTAAACCCTCACCCTGGTCACTTCCTATCGGCTCCCCTTTGTTCCTCCGTCACTGACGTTCCCTGCTCCACTGACCCCTACACTGGCGTGGTCTGCTCCACTGGCACCCATACTGGTGGAACCCGCTCCACTGGCGCCCAAACTGTTGATCCGCTTCTGGTTGACAGTTGCACGGGCTCCCACACTGCCGCTCCCGTTCGCACTTGCGCCCACACTGGCGCTACCGCTGCCACTGGCGCCCACAATGGCGGACGCAGTTCACTCGTGCCCATACTGCCGCTCCCGTTCCCACTTGCGCCCACACTTGCGGTCGTAGTTCACTGGCGCACACAGTAGCGATCGCGGTTCCTCTGGCATCAACACACGTGTGGTTCGCCCACAGATGGATCCGTGGAAGACCCCGGAGTGGCGAGCCCGGGAGGAGATGTTGGGCAAACGCAGGACCATCGGCTTCAGGCAGCTCGCCAGGTCAGCACGGGTTTGGGGATCGGGGTTAGGGGGGGGGGGGGGGGGGGTGGTCGTGGTGGTGGTTGAGGGTGTGGGGGGGGGGGGGGGGAGTGTGAGGCATCAGGAGGTCGGAGGAAGCTAGGTATCAGGTGTGGAGGGGTAATGACTTGTTGTAGTTAGGGGTTGTGAATGTCTGGCGGAAGTGGAGACCTAGTCCGGGACCTTGGAGACGGGATCGGGATAGGGTCCGTGTGAGGTGTTGGCGGGCGGGGCTGGGATTGGGGGGACGGGGGAGCGACATATGATGGTGTGAGGGAGGGGGCGGGGCGGTGGGCGGTCTGTCGGTTCTGGGCTCGATGGGCCGTGACATCGCAGGGATTGACACCCCCTGAATGTCAGACGCCCCATTATCGGTCCCCACCCAACCTCAACGGTGTGAGCCGGGACTTCTCCCCTCGCCTCCACCCCTGTCCATCGTCACCCCGCCGCCAGTCCCTTGCACCTCTCCTGTCGCCGCTCCCATCTCCCCTCTCCCCTCTCCCCTCTCCCCTCTTCCCTCTCCCCTCTCACCTGTTTCCTCTCCTCTTTCCGTTCGACCCCGCCCGGCGCCTGTGGTTGGAAACGACCTTCAACATTCTGATGCCACCCAGCACACAACAGGCACTGGATCTCACCCTCTACCACTGTGTTTAACTCCGCTTACTCACCCCCTCTGTGCTCTACCCATGCTCGACCCCCCAGGTTCGTGCACCCCATCCCACTCGCCCCCATCTCCCTCCCCCCACTTCGACTGGTCCCCATGGCCCATTCTCCCCCCGCCCTCGGGCCCTCCCCTCTCGTCCCGCCCATCTCATGAGTATGCCCCCATCTCACTTACACCCGTCTCTACCCGCACCCCTGTAACGGTGCCCGGGACTATTCATCCCGTCTCCCCCCCCCCCCCCCACGCCCCCCCATGTCAAGTCAAGTTTATTTGTCACATACACACACAAGGTGTGCAGTGAAATGGAAAGTGGCAATGCCTGCGGATTGTGCAAAAACTGCAAAACAGAATAAAATAGAATCAGTAATTACATATTGATGAGAAAAAAAACAGCAATTTTAAAAAGACACAACACAACCGTAGTTTGGTGCAGTAAGTTAGTCGCTGGTGAGTTCAGAGTTTACAGTCGTAATGGCCTGTGGGAGGAAATCCCGTCTCATCCTCTCTGTTTTCATAGCATGACAGCGGAGGCGTTTGCCTGACCGTAGCAGCTGGAACAGTCCGTTGCTGGGGTGGAAGGGGGTCCCCCATAATTTTGCTGGTTCTGGATCTGCACCTTCTGATGTATGGTTCCTGCAACGGGGGGGGGGGGGGGGGGGGGGGGGGCGGGGGGGGGGGGGGGGGTGAGAAAGTCCAGGGTCCAGGCACACAGGGGTGGTGTTGAGCCCCAGTTCCAGCAGCTTCTCAGCAAGTCTGTGGGGACTATCGTGTTGAAGGCTGAACTGTAGTCAATGAACAGCATCCTCACAGAAGGGGGGTTCTGGCTGTCAAGATGAGAGAGAGCGGTGTGCAGAACCTGGGTGACCGCATCGTCCGTGGATCTGTTCGGACGGTATGCGAATTGTAGCGGGTCCATGTTGCGAGGGAGGAAGGCGCAGATGTGTTTCTTCACCAGCATCTCAAAGCATTTCATGACTACCGAGGTAAGGGCCACCGCTCGGTAATCATTCAGACAGGCTAGAGAGGCATTCTTTGGTACCGGTACAATGATGGATATTTTGAAGCAGGCAGGGACCACGGACCGGAGCTAGCTGAGTAGCACAATACTTAAGTACCCCCCCCCACCCCCAGAGATGCCATCTGGGCCTACAGCTTTCCTCGGATTCACACGTGTCAGAGCCCTCCTCGCGTCGTGCTCGGCCAACGAGAATGTGTATACATCCCCAGCGGTGGACCTCCCTCCAGCTCGTTAGCCAGCGCGCTGGCGGTGTCGTTAGCCGGATAGCTAGGGGTGATGCCCGTCTCGAAACATGCGTAGAACGAGTTCAGGTCATCGGCTAGGGAGGTGCAGGCACTTCCGGTTGAGAGTGGCAGCTCCCGTAGATAGTTATAGTCCGCAGCCCCTGCCAATGGCTTCTGTCTTGCTGCTCCATCTGCGACTCCATCTTGTCCCTGTACCTCCTTTTTGCGTCCTTCACCGCCCTTCGCAGTCGGTAGGACTCTACCTTGTCGACGTCCATATTTCTGGATGCCAGGCCAGAGTTGTAAGCAGCGGTGCGAGCATTCCAGGCAACACGAATGGACCTGTCCACCCAGGGTTTTTGATTAGGAAAGATGCTAACCCTTACCGTGGGGCCGATTGTTATTGGCTATTGTTGCAATGAAGTCCGTGACCGCTTCCGCGAACTCATTGACTTCACTGGAACTTGCTTGGAACATATTCCAATCGACATCTGTCAGTGCATTTGCAGCATGGCCTCTGGCTGGTCGGACAACCGTTTTATACCCCTCGTCACTGCCGCGTCCCGTACTATCCTCTGTTTATACTCCGGCAGCAGGAAAATGGCAGCGTGGTCTGATTTTCTACCTTCGATTTTCCAGCATCTGCAGTTCCTTCTTATCAACGTTTTTAAACGTCTTCGGTTACATTAAAGTTTAGTTTAACGAGAGTTTCCCGGCCGTACGTTGTTAGTGCTCGAGTGTTTCCGCGGAGCTAGCACGACGGCGACTGCACCCGGCCGCGCCATCTAGTAAGGATGTCTCTTTCACCCTGTATCTACCGCCACCGCGGGGCGGTTACCACTCCCACCCACTCCATCTCCCTTTCTCGCCAGGGCGGTGGAGTTCTCCAGCGCGCTGATGGTGCAGGCGTTGGCCCGCAGGGTGAGGGTGACCATCTTGTACGCCACCGAGACGGGCCGAGCGCAGACCCTGGCGCAAAAACTCTGCACCCTCTTCAGCACCACCTTCAACCCCAAGGTGAGCGCCCAACGGGCAGACGTGCCCGCCGGCGGGCAAGCGGTTACCTTTTGGACTATGTAAGACTTGTTGGATTATGTACGGACTGTGTTGGGTCTGTGTTGGACTGTGTATGGCCCGTGTTGGGTGAGGCATGGACTGTGTAAGGTCTGTGTTGTTTGCATGTTGGACTGTGTATGGCACTTGGGTGCGTGTTGGACTGACTATGTGCTGTGTACGGGCTGCGTTGGGTGCGTGTTGGACTGTGTATGTGTTGGGTGCGTGTTGGACTGTGTATGTGCTGTGTACGGGGTGTGTTGGGTGCGTGTTGGACTGTGTATGTGCTGTGTACGGGGTGTGTTGGGTGCGTGTTGGACTGTGTATGTGCTGTGTACGGGGTGTGTTGGGTGCGTGTTGGACTGTGTATGTGCTGTGTACGGGGTGTGTTGGGTGCGGGTTGGATTGTGTATGTGCTGTGCACGGGGTGTGTTGGGTGCGTGTTGGATTGTGTATGTGCTGTGTACGGGGTGTGTTGGGTGCGTGTTGGACTGTGTATGTGATGTGTACGGGGTGTGTTGGGTGCGTGTTGGACTGTGTATGTGCTGTGTACGGGGTGTGTTGGGTGCGTGTTGGACTGTCTATGTGCTGTGCGCGTGCTGCGTGTTGGACCGTGTAAAGTCTGTCTTTGCGTACATGTTACAATGTGTCGATCCGTAATTGGGTGCGTGTGGATTGCGTATGCTCCGTATTTGGTGTGTGTTTGCAGTATAAGCTTATATTTGTGTGTGTGTTTATTGTGTCATGTCAATGTTTAGGTGTGCGTGGGCTCTGCAAAGGCCGTACGTGGGCGTGTGTGCCTTGTGCACGGTATGTGGGTGTGTGCTTACTGTGCATGGTCCATGTTTGGATGTGTATTAGACTGGATACTCGCTAGAATTTAGAAGATTGAGGGTCCTATAGAAACTTACAAAATTCTTAAGGGGTTGGACAGGCTAGATGCAGGAAGATTGTTCCCGATGTTGGAGAGAAGGCAGGTACATGATACTGAGTTGGATGATCAGCCATGATCATATTGAATGGCGGTGCAGTCTCGAAGGGCCGAATGGCCTACTCCTGCACCTATTTTCTATGTTTCTATGTTTCTATGTTTCTATGTATTGATTGTATGGCCTGTGTTTGGGTGTATATTGACAGAATACAGTCCTGTGTTAGTGTGGATCAGTGGTCTGAGTTAGATGCGTGTTGGGTATATGTTGGGCGTGCACACGTATGTATACAGTGTGTGGTGATGCCGTAAGATGCGGTTTACGAGGGGGTACATGGAGTTCGGGTAAAGGCGTGGAAAGTGGAGATGTATGTCCGTGTCTTCCACACACTGGGGAGAGGGGCGGTGAGTTGAGGTGGGGACAGGGAGGAGTGAGCCGAGGCTGGGGGAAGGGGGACGGGTAGCGGGGTGTAACTGTCTCCCTCTCTCACTCATCTCCCCCCCCCCACTCTCCTTACTCTCACACCTCTCTACCTCCCCTCCCCCTCTCTCCTCCCCCTCTTACATCTCCTCACCCCTTTCCCCTCCACCCTCTTTCTCATCCCTCTACCCACGACCCTTACCCCTCGCTTCCCGTCTCTCACCCCTCTTCTCTATCCCTTCGCCCCGTCAACCCCCTCTCACCCCTCTCCCATCTCTCACCTCTCTCCAACCCTCCCCCTTACTCTCCCCCACCTCCTCTCTCCACTCTCCCACCCCCTCACCTATCTCACTCTCTACGCGCTCACTCCCTCATTGCTACACCTCCTCCCTCCCTACCCCCCTCCCCTCTCACTCCCCCCCTCCACCCACTCTCCCCGACCCCATCCCTCAATCATCCCTTCCTGTCTACCCTCTATTGACCTTCCGCTTCCCCTCTCCCAATCTCTCCTCTCTCTTCTCTCCCCTTTTCCCCCTTCCGCCCGCATTCTCCCCCTCCCCTCTCCCCTCTCGCCCTCGCCCTCACGCCCCCTTTCACCCCTCCTCCCCCCCCCTTCTCCCTCCCTCTCACTCCATTCTCTTCTCCCCATCGCCCCCCTTTTCCCACCTTCGCCCCTCTCCCCCTCTCCTTCCTCACCCCATCTCAATCCTTTCTTTCCTCTCCCACTCTCCATCCCCCTCCCCCCTCTCCCTCTCGCGGCCCTCTCCCCATCTCCTTCCCTGCCCTCTCTCCCCCTCTCCCTCTTTCCCGCTCCCCATCTCCCCCTTCTCCTCTCTCCCCATCCCTCTCCCTCTCCCCCTTTTCCCTCTCCATCTCCTTCTCTCCCCCTCTCCTACCCCCTCCTCACTCACTCGCCTCCCCCCCCCCCCGTAGGTTCAGCGTATGGATGAGTATGACATCGCTAACCTGGAGCACGAGACTTTGCTGCTGGTGGTGGCGAGCACTTTCGGCAATGGAGACCCCCCCGAGAATGGGGAGGTAAGGACCCCACTGCGACTATCCCCCGACCCCAACCCGCCCGTCTGTTTCCCCCCTCGCCCGCTCGAGAATGTAGAGGTAACCCATCCGATCCGCCCGGCTCGTCCCTGCGCCCAGGTATATCCCCCCCTTCCCGCCCGCCGATAAAAAGTGTTAACCCCCTCACATGCCCAGACCATTCCATCCATGCCACCCACTCCTCTTTCCTCCACACCGAGAACATAGAGCTATCCCCCCCTCCCCCCCGCGAACCACGCCGACCCGTCCGCACCTGCGCTCCCCATCATACACTGAACGATTGTACCCCCCCACCGACATCCTCCGATCCATTCCCTGCCAAACCGTCCGTCTGAAGGATGCCCCCCCCCCCCTGAACAGAGAGGGACTGTCCCCAACATGACCTGCCCCGTCCGTCTGTCAAACAGAACCCTCCCCGAGAACAGAGAGGTACCCTCCCCTAACCATCTGTCTGTGCGACGGGCCCCTACAACCCCCACCTCCCGTCCCGTCCCATCACTACATCTATGGGACGGCTCCCCTCCCCCATCAAAGAAAACAGTCTCCCTCCCGACCCACCCGTCTGTCTGTGCGATCACCGCAATCTCTGAGAACAGACAGGGCTAACCAACAGGGTGGAGGGACGTTCCGAGCTGGAGGGGGGGGGGGGGGGGGGGGGGGGGGGGGGGGAGAGGAGGGGGGGGGGGGGGGGGTGTAGTAAGGAGGAGAGATGAATGGGGAAGGGAGGGGAGGGGAGCTGGTGGGAGGGAGGTGAGGGAGGCTGGAGGGGATGGAGGTGAGGGGAGTGGAGGAAGCGGAACGAAGGCATGGGAGGCGGGGGTGAGGTGGAATGGCTGGAGTGAGGGGAGGGAGGGGCGGTGGGGATGGGGGAGTGGAGGAAGGGTCTGGCTCCGTGAGACCTCAGGGCCTCACATGAGGTGGGGCTTGCGGGGAATGGGGACAGAGGCGCTCAAGAATGGATGGGATAGGGGGGGGGAGGCGGGGTGGTGGAGAGGGGGGAGGGGGCTGCGACTGGTGTCCGGGGGCTGGGTATGGGGTGTGGGGGATAGAGCTGCCTGGGAGGGGGAGAGTGGGGAACAAATGTGCCGGGTGGGGGAGGGGGAGTTGAGAAGGACAGAGCTGCCCTGGGTCTGGGAAGGGGGGGGGGGGGGGGGGGGGGGCTGCTTGGGGTGGGGGTACGGGTAAGGGTCACAAGGGAAACATGTAGCAGATTTTATCAGATATGTTCGAGGTCATTGAGGGCGCCCTGGTCTAAATTTAAGAATCGTCTTTAAATACAACAGAGGTGCCGGAAGACTGGAGTGTGGGAAATGTTGTGCCTCTATTCAAGAAGGGCTGCAGGGAATAAGCCATGAAGTATCCGTTGGAAATTTGCTGGAGAGTATTCAGAGGAATTGGAAACACAGGCACTTGGATGGACAAGGGATAATCAGCATGGTTTTGTACATGGGAGGTCATGTCTCACAAATCTGATTGCGTTTTTTGAAGACGTGACCAAAAAGATCCATGATGGCAGAGCTGTAGACGTCGTATGCATGGACATTCGACAAGGTGCCGCATGGTCGGCTGCTCTGGAAGGTTAGATCGCATGGGATCCATGGTGAGATAGCTGCATGGATAGAAATTTGGCTTCATGGAAGGAAGCAGAGGGTTTTGCAGACAGTGAAGATGGTTGTGAAATGTGAAGTGCTGCAATTTGGGAAGTCTAACATGGGCAGGACCTACAAAGTGAATGGTCGGGTTCAGGGAGTGTTGTAGGCACATTGGCCTTCATCAGTCAGTGTATTTAATATAGAAGTTGGGAGGCCATGTTGCAGTTGTGTAAGGCGTCGACGAGGCCGCAATTAGAGTACTATGTTCAGTTCTCGACCACATGTTATAAGAAAGAAGTTGTCAAGCCTGAAAGGGTACAGAGAAGACTTGCGAGGCAGTTGCCAGGAATTGAGGGTCTGAGCAACAGGAAGAGGTTAACCATATAACCATATAACAATTACAGCACGGAAACAGGCCATCTCGGCCCTACAAGTCCGTGCCGAACAACTTTTTCCCCTTAGTCCCACCTGCCTGCACTCATACCATAACCCTCCATTCCCTTCTCATCCATATGCCTATCCAATTTATTTTTAAATTATACCAACGAAACTGCCTCCACCACTTCCACTGGAAGCTCATTCCACACCGCTACCACTCTCTGAGTAAAGAAGTTCCCCCTCATGTTACCCCTAAACTTCTGTTCCTTAATTCTGAAGTGATGTCCTCTTGTTTGAATCTTCCCTATTCTCAAAGGGAAAAGCTTGTCCACATCAACTCTGCCTATCCCTCTCATCATTTTAAAGACCTCTATCAAGTCCCCCCTTAACCTTCTGCGCTCCAGAGAATAAAGTCCTAACTTATTCAACCTATCTCTGTAACTTAGTTGTTGAAACCCAGGCAACATTCTAGTAAATCTCCTCTGTACTCTCTCTATTTTGTTGACATCCTTCCTATAATTGGGCGACCAAAATTGTACACCATACTCCAGATTTGGTCTCACCAATGCCTTGTACAATTTTAACATTACATCCCAGCTTCTATACTCAATGCTCTGATTCATAAAGGCTAGCATACCAAAAGCTTTCTTTACCACCCTATCTATATGGGATTCCACCTTCAAGGAACTATGCACGGTTATTCCCAGATCCCTCTGTTCAACTGTATTCTTCAATTCCCTACCATTTACCATGTCCGTCCTATTTTGATTTGTCCTGCCAAGGTGTAGCACCTCACATTTATCAGCATTAAACTCCATCTGCCATCTTTCAGCCCATTTTTCCAAATGGCCTAAATCACTCTGTAGACTTTGGAAATCCTCTTCATTATCCACAACACCCCCTATCTTGGTATCATCTGCATACTTACTAATCCAATTTACCACACCTTCATCCAGATCATTGATGTACATGACAAACAACAAAGGACCCAACACAGATCCCTGAGGCACCCCACTAGTCACTTGCCTCCAGCCCGACAAACAGCCATCCACCATTCCCCTCTGGCTTCTCCCATTCAGCCACTGTTGAATCCATCTTGCTATTCCTGCATTTATACCCAACAGTTGAACCTTCTTAACCAACCTTCCATGAGGAACCTTGTCAAAGGCTTTACTAAAGTCCATAAAGACAACATCCACTGCTTTACCTTCGTCAATTTCCCTAGTCACCTCTTCAAATAATTCAAGAAGATTAGTCAAACGTGACCTTCCAGGCACAAATCCATGTTGACTGTTCCTAATCAGACCCTGTTTATCCAGATGCTTATATATATTATCTCTAAGTATCTTTTCCATTAATTTGCCCACCACTGAAGTCAAACTAACAGGTCTATAATTGCTGGGTTTACTCTTATTCCCTTAAAACAAAATGTCCCAGTTCACTCCTTTTAAATCATCTCGCATCTCATCAAAGTTAGCCTTTCTCCAATCAAAAATCTCAACTCTAGGTCCAGTTCTGACCTTCTCCATAATTATATTGAAACTAATGGTATTGTGATCACTGAACCCGAAGTGCTCCCCAACGCATACCTCCGCCACCTGTCCCGTCTCATTTCCTAACAGGAGGTCCAGCACTGCCCCTCCTCTAGTAGGCACCTCTATGTATTGCTGCAAAAAACTATCCTGCACACATTTTACAAACTCCAAACCATCCAGCCCATTTACAGAATGTGTTTCCCAGTCTATGTGTGGAAAGTTGAAATCTCCCACAATCACTACCTTGTGCTTACTACTAATATCTGCTATCTCCTTACATATTTGCTCTTCCAATTCTCGTACCCCATTTGGCGGTCTATAATACACCCCTATAAGTGTTGCTACACCTTTCCCACTTCTCAGTTCCACCCAAATAGCCTCCCTAGATGAGCCCTCCAATCTATCCTGCCAAAGCACTGCTGTAATATCTTCACTGACTAGCAATGCAACACCTCCACCTCTTGCCCCTCCAATTCTATCACATCTGAAGCAACGAAATCCTGGAATATTTAGTTTCCAATCACAGCCCTCCTGCAACCATGTTTCACTGATCGCCACAACATCATACTTCCAGGTGTCTATCCAGACTCTAAGCTCATCCACCTTTCTTACAAAGCCCCTAGCATTAAAATATGCACATTTAAGAAACCCCCCGTCTCTTATTCTCTGTTTATTTCCTTTTTTTTCTTTCTCCTCTTGTGTCCGAGTGCTTCCCTTTTCTGCTTCCTGCCTCCCATTCTGTCTACTAGCTTTCTCTATCTGAGTCCATCGCCCCAACCATTCTAGTTTAAAGTCTCCCCAGTGGCCTTTGCAAATTTCCCCGCCAGGATATTGGTCCCCCTCGGGTTCAAGTGCAACCCATCCTTTCTGTACAGGTCCCACCTTCCCCAAAAGAAGTCCCAATGATCCAGAAACTTGAATCCCTGCCCTCTGCACCAGTCTTTCAGCCACGCATTTATCCTCCACCTCGCTCCATTCCTACTCTCACTGTCGCGTGGCACAGGCAGTAAACCTGAGATTGTTACCTTTTTGGTCCTTTTCCTTAACTCTGCTCCCAACTCCCTAAATCCTCCCTTCAGGACCTCTTCCATCTTTTTACCTATGTCATTGGTACCTATATGTACCACGACCTCAGGCTCCTCTCCCTCTGATTTCAGGATATCTTGGATGCGTTGAGACACATCCGAGACCTTGGCACCAGGGAGGCAGATCACCATCAGGTTGCGTAGGCTGGGAGGCTGGGAACGCAGGTGGATGAGGGATGATCTTATTGAGGTGTATAAAATCATAAGAGGAATAGATCGGGTCGATGCACAAAGTCGCTCAGAGGACAAAGGTTTAATTTGATGGGGAAAATATTTAATTGGAATCTGAGGGGTAAAATTTCACACAAAGGGTGGTGGATGTATGGAACCAGATGCCAGAGGATGTAGTTGAGGAAATGACCATCCCAACGTCTACGAAACAGTTAGAGAGGTACATGGGTGGGGCAGCATTGGAGGTATATGGACCAAACGCAGGTAGGTGGGATTAGTGTAGCTTGGACATGTGGCTGGTGATGGGCTAGTTGGGCCACAGAGCCTGTTTCCACGCTGTAACACTCAATGACTGAGACGCCGTTGTCCTGCAGGCGTTCGCGGAGCTACTGATCGCAATGACACACCCGGACTCGCCCACGTCCCAGAGCAGGTGAGGGGCGGGAACAGGCGGAGCTGTGGATAGGGCTGGGCATCGAGGTGTCGTGGTGTGAGGTGGTGGGTGTCTGTACCCCCTCTCCTTCTACCTCCTCTCCTTGCCCCCTCTCCTTCTACCCCATCTCCCTGCCCCCTCTTCTTCTACCCCCTCTCCCTGCCCCCTCTCCTTCTACCCCCTCTCCCTTCCCCCCTCTCCCTGCCCCCCTCTCCCGGCACCCACTCTCCCTCTACCCCTGTCCTTGCACCCCGTATCCATGCACCCACTATCCCTGCACCCCCTCTCCCTCTTCCTCCTCTCCCTGCACTCAATCTCCCTGCATTGCCTCTCCCTGTACCTCCTCCCTTTACCACCTCTCGCCTCTCCTTGACCCCTTCATCTGCGCTCCATCTAACCCCTATCATTTTACCCCCACTAACTCTCTCCCTCTATCCCTTTTCCTTCCTCCCACTTCCTCTACCCACTCTACCCCCTCTTCATGAACCCCTCTCCATGTATTCCCTCTTCTTGCACCCCCTCCCCCTCTCCCCCCTCTCCCTGCACCCCATCTCGCTCTCCTCCTCTCCCTCTTCCCCTTCTCCCTCTACCCTTCTCCCTCTACCCCTCTCCCTCTACCCCTTCTCACTCTAGCTCCTCTCCTTGCACCCCGTCTCCCTGCATTCCCTCTCCCTGTACGCCATCTCACTCTACTGCCTTTCCATTCTCACCGAACCCTTCCCTGCGCTCCGTTGCAGGAGTTACAAGGCGCGCTTCAACAGCCTGTCTGAGGATGATTTCGAGGCGTTCCAGGACTCGGTGTCGGAGAGTGCGGGTCAGCTGAGGACCGGGCCGCTGGCCAGTGTGCGGTGGGTAGGCGGCTGCGCACCGGGAAGCCCCCACCCGCCACGTGACCCCTCCCTCTCCCCATGATACCTCTCCCCGTGCTCCCCCTCACCGTGCCCTCCTCCCCGTGACCTTGTCCCCCTCACCGCGACGCCGTCCTCCTGCCCCGTGACCCCCTCCCCCTTCCCCTGTGAACCCCGCCCCGTCACCCCATCCTTTTGCCACCGTGCATCTCCAGCTGAGCGGCTGCCCGCTTCCCGCAGGTTTGGGGTGTTCGGCCTGGGCTCGCGGGCGTACCCCCACTTCTGTGCCTTTGCGCGGGCGGTGGACACGCGGCTGCAGGAGCTGGGCGGCGAGCGGTTGGTGCCCCTGGGCGAGGGCGACGAGCTGTGCGGGCAGGATGACCTCTTCCGAGACTGGGCACGGACCAGCTTCCAGGTGGGCCACACACCGACTCATAACGCCTGCAGTCCAATCTCCAACTCAAGACCTCCGGACACGACCCTCCCGCATGCGTGTATCCCCGACCCTATACCTCCGGACTCCAGACCCCCAAACCGACCCTGTAACTCAGAACCCCCAAACCCAGGTCTGTACCCAGACCCTTGGACCCCAGGACCACATCCATGTACCCCCAAACATGTACCCCCAACCCCCCCAGATTCCAGAACCCCAGAGCACTCAAATCGAAACCTCAACCTAACCCTATATTCCGGATCCTCGGATCCCTGCAACTCACTAACCCTGAACCCCGTGTCCAAACCCCATCAACTCCTCAACAACCTCCCTTCCTTACTGCAGTTTTCACACACACCGCCCCTCTCATTTGTTATCTATAGTCTGTCACGTAGTCTCTTTCCCATCTCTCTACCTTCCCCAATCCCTTCCCGTCCGATCTCCCCATTCAACCCCCTCCCTTATCTCCCCCTCCCCCTTCTCTCCCTTCTCCCCTCTCATCGTCTTCCTCTCTCTTCTCCCGCGTCACTCCCCATCCCGCCTTTCCGCAACCTTCCCTCTCCTCCTCTCCCCCTCTCCCTCCACCTCTCCCCTTCCCCTTCCCCTTCTCCCCTCCCTCTTTCCACCCTCCTCTCCCCCCTCTCCCACACCTCTCTCTTCCCCTCTTCCCCCAATTTCCGACCCCCTCCCACCCCCCTCTGGTCCTCATCTCACCCCCTAGGTCCCCTCACGTCCCCTCGCATCTTTCGCCCCCTCTCTCTGCCCCTCTCTCGACTCTTCCTCGCCCCCCTCTTGCCCAATTCCCGCTCGACCCCTCTCCTCACCCCAACTCCCCCTGGTGCCAGTGCCTGGCCCAGTGCCTTACTTGTGCTGTCCACAGGCCGCGTGTGAATCGTTCTGTATCGAGGGTGCGGTAGATACGGGCACACGCACGGACACAGACAGCTCTCCGGACACTCCCGGCGGCTGGAGCCCCGACACGTGCCGGATCTCCGTGGTGGCCGAGGGGCCGGAGCTGGTCAGAGGTAGTGTGTCACGGCAACCGCACACACGCACCGTGTGTGTCCACCTGTGAATGTTCCTGTGTGCGCGCTCGCGCCTGTGTGTGTGACCCTGTATGCGTGTGTAATTTTGTACTTGTGATTGTGTGTGAGCGATAGTGTGAGAGTGTGAG
The DNA here is from genome assembly GCF_010909765.2 of Amblyraja radiata. Classification (NCBI taxonomy): domain Eukaryota; kingdom Metazoa; phylum Chordata; class Chondrichthyes; order Rajiformes; family Rajidae; genus Amblyraja; species Amblyraja radiata. The sequence goes on along the minus strand of NC_045985.1, from coordinate 27,513,949 downwards.
TGTATGTGTGAGTGTGTGTGTGAATGTGAGTGGGTGGGTGTGTGAGAGAGTGTGTGAGAGAGTGCGTGATAGTGTGTGTGAGCGTGTGTTTGTGACTTTGTTAATGATTGTGTTGGTGCAATGGTATGTGTGTGATAATCTGTGTGTGTGAGAGATAGTCTGCGCGTGTGTGTGTGAATGGGTGTGTGAAAGAGTGTGTGTGATAGTGGACGTGTGCCAAAGTGTACGTGTGCAATGGTATGTGTGTGATAATGTGTGTGTGAGAGAGAGATAGCCTGCACGTGTGAGTGTGATATAGTGTGTGCGACAATGAGTGTGTGAGTGTGTGTGCGTGAGTCTGTGAGTCTGTGTGTGTGTTTGTGTGTGTGTGTGTGTGTGTGTGTGTGTGTGTGTGTGTGTGTGTGTGTGTGTGTGTGTGTGTGTGTGTGTGTGTGTGTGTGTGTGTGTGTGTGGGTGATTCTCTGTGTATCATCGTGTGCATTCTATGTGTGCATGTGTTTGTGAATGATTCTCGATGCATGTGTATATACATGTATTTGTGTCTGTGTTTTGTGTATAACATGAGGTAACTGCCCCACTGCTGCGCCCGGTCTTCCCCATCCAACCTTCCTGTCCGTTTGCGCCCTCTACAACCGCTCACCCGTTACCTCGCTCACGCATAAGCCCCCTGAATCCACCCCCTCAACGTTTACCCCCTCATCCTTCCCTCACGGGGGTGGGGTCCCAGCCCATAACCACACCCCTCCCCGTCACCCATTGCCGCCCTCCCCCTAACCCACGCTGTTACTGCGTTGCTCCACAGCTTTATCGCAGCTCCACCGCAGGAAGACGGTGCAGACACGGCTGCTGTCCCGGCGCAACCTACAGGCGCCTGAGTCCGGGTACGTGTGTCCGGGGTGGGGGCTGGCTGGGGGCTGGTTGATGGAGGGGGGGGGGGGGGGGGCGAGGATGGAGGAGCATTCACGGAATCCCTAGTGGACGGGATCAGTATGCTGCCACAGTGTCCCGGTAAGGTAGGTGTGGTGCTGCCACAGGGGGTGGGGGGCATCGCAGATTATGCCGGCACCCCTACTGGGGAGGGAGAGGGGGTTCAATGTGCAGCCACTTCTCCCTGGTGGGGGGGGGGGGGGGGGGGTGTCGCTGCCCCCCTATCAGGGAGCGTGTTGGGAAGAGGAGTCGATCCCACCGTCCCCACATCTAGAAGAGGAAACGAGGGGGGGGGGGGGGTCAAACTATGGTCCCAAGACCCTGCACCCGCCCTGTACCTCCCGCAGCATGGATGGAGAGGGGGTTCTCCTCCTGACCTGCGTGGATATTTTCCGAGATCTTCGGTTTTCTCCCACACTGTAAACACGTATAGGCTTGTAGATTAATTGAATTGCTGTCAATTGGAAAAATGTCCCTTGTTTTTGTTCGGTCGTGTTAATGAGCAGCAACGCTGGTCGGTGCGGACTCGCTGGGCCGACGCTGTATATATCGAAAACTAAACTTAAAAACCAAGCTGTGGGACCTCAGGAATAAAGGCGGTCACCACTGTCTGGAGCCACATGAGAGGGGAAAGTTCCTCAATGAGTATTTCTCCTCTGTATTTACCGAGGAGAAAGACAGTAGAATGGAGGAATTTCGAGCAGTCACTGGAAGAGTCACGAGAGCAGGAAGTACTAAACGTACTGTTGTGTTTGAAGGTAGATAAATCACCGGGGCCTGATCAGATATATCCGAGGACATTGCGGAGAACTAGAGAGAAAATTGCGGGAGCCCTGGTTGAGATTTATGAGGTCCTTAAATAAAGGAGAAGTGCCAAAGGATTGGAGGGTGGCAAATGTTGTGCCTCTTTTCAAGAAAGGCTGCAAGGACAATGCTGGGGACAATCGGTCGGTGAGCTTGACATCTGTAGTTGGTAAGTTACTGGAGAGTATTCTGAGGGTTAGGTTATACAGGCATTTGGACGGGCAAGGGGTGATTAGGGACTGTCAGCATGGTTTTGTACGTGGGAGATCGTGTCTCACAAACCTGATTGTATTTTTGAAGACGTGAGCAAAAAGGTTGATGAAGGCTGAGCTGTAGATGTTGTGTACGTGGACTTTAGTAAGGCGTTCGACAAGGTGCCGCATGGTAAGCTGCTCTGGAAGGTTAAAACACATGGGATCCAAGGAGAAATAGCTGAATGGATAGCAAATTGGCTCCATTGAAGGAAACAGTGGTGGAAGTTTGCTTCTCGGACTGGAGGCCTGTGTCTGGTGATATGCATCAGGGTTCGGTGCTGGGCCCGTTACTGTTTGTCATCAACATCAATGATTTGGATGAGAACATACAGGGCAGGATTAGCAAGTTTGCTGATGATACAAAAGTTAGTGGTTTTGCAGATAGTGAAGCTGGGTGTGAACGGTTTCGGCAGGATCTGGATCGATTGGGCAGATGGACGGTGGAATGGTTAATGGAATTTAATACCGAGAAGTGTGAGGTGTTGCATTTTGGGATGTCGAACAAGGGCAGGACCTACACTGTAAATGGTAGGCATGTGGGTAGTGTTGTAGAGCAGAGGGATCTAGGATTACAGGTTCCATGAAGGTCGAGCCGCATGCAGACATGGTGGTCAAAACGGCCTTCATCAATCAGAGTATTGAGTATAGAAGTTGGGAGGCCATGTTGCAGTTGTGTGAGACGTTAGTGCGTCGCAATTAGAATATTTGCTCAGTTCTGGGCACCATGTTATAGGAAATACATTGTCAAGGTGAAGGGAGAAATATTTAATAGGAATCCGAGAAGTAACATTTTTGTATGGAACAAGCTGCCAGAGTAGGTAGTTGAGACCGGGACTATCCCATAGTTTATGAAACAGTTAGACAGGTACATGGATAGGACAGGTTAGGGGGGTAATAGACCAAACGCAGGCAAGTGGGCCTCGGGTGATTGGGACATTGTTGGCCGATGTGGGCGAGTTGGGCCGATGGGCCTGTTTCCACATTGTATCAATCCATCACTCGATAACCCTCCCTCTCTATCACATCGGAAACATACAAACCCCGGAACGTTGAGCTGAATGAAGCCCCACGAGACTTGATACAGGCAGGACTCCTCTCGGGTGGGGTTTCCTTGGGAATGGGGTCCACTGACGAGGGGCGCGGGGCCAGCCTGGGTCTCGGGGCAAGGGCGGGCGGTTCAGGGAGGAAATATGGAGGGCGGGCGGAAGGACGGGGTGAGTGTCCAGGGGCAACGTGTGTGAGGGGTTCCAGGTGCCGCTCGGTGCAGGTTCGCCTGACCTTGTCCGAGAGTAGGGATGGGGGAACGGTGTGAGCCGGGGGGGGTTGGTATCCTGGTGTGACCCACGCTGTATTACAGCTGCCGTACGGTGCTGGTGCGCCTGCCGTTGTCGGCGGGTGGGAGGATGGAAGGCGATGGGGTGGGATGTGGGGGTGTGGTTGGGTCTGGGCAGGTGATCACGCTGACCCCCTCTCCGCCCCCACTGGTCCGCCTGGCACTGTCCACACGGCTCGGGTGACGGGGGTGGGGGTGAGGGGTGGGGGGAGGGGGGGGGGGGTGGTGGGGAGGTGGATCAAAGGGGTGTAGATATGACACAGACCGTCTCTTTGCTCCACAGTCGCCGCACGGTGCTGGTCGGCCTGGCGCTGCCCGAGGGGCTGAGCTACCAGCCCGGGGACCATGTGGGAATCCATCCCGATAACCCTGAGGACCAGGTACAGCGGCTGCTGCGGCGTTTGGAGAGCCTGCCCCCGCGAAACGACCTGGTGCAGCTGGAGCGGCTGCGGGACGGACCGCATCCAGGTAACCCATACAGCAGTTGTATGGGGCTCTGGTGAGACCACATCTGGAGTATTGTGCACAGTTTTGGTCTCCTAATTTGAGGACGGATATCCTTGTGATTGAGGCAGTGCAGCGTAGGTTCACGAGATTGATCCCTGGGATGGCGGGACTGTCATATGAGGCAAGATTGAAAAGACTAGGGTTGTATTCACTGGCGTTTAGAAGGATGAGGGGCAGTCTTATATAACCATATAAAATTATATAAGGACTGGTCAAGCTAGATGCAGGAAATTATTCCCAATGTTGGGCAAGTCCAGAAACAGGGGCCACAGTCTTAGAATAAAGGGGAGGTCATTTAAGAGAGTTGTGAATTTATGGAATTCCCTGCCACAGAGGGCAGTGGAGGCCATATCACTGGATGGATTTAAGAGAGAGTTAGATGTTAGGGATTAGTGGATTCAAGAGATATGGCGAGAAGGCAGGCATGGGTTATTGATAGGGGCCGGTCAGCCGTGATCACAAGGAATGGCGGTGCTGGCTCGAAGGGCCGAATGGCCTACTCCCGCACCCATTTATTTGTAAAGCTCTCTCTCCAGTGGCTGAATGGGAGATGCCAGAGAGTAATGGTGGATGGTTGTTTGTCAGGTTGGAGGCCAGTGACTAGTGGGGTGCCACAGGGATCTGTGTTGGGTCCACTGTTGTTTGTCGTGCACATCAATGATCTGGATGATGGTGTGGTAAATTGGATTAGTAAGTATGCAGATGATACTAAGATAGGTGGGGTTGTGGATAATGAAGTAGATTTTCAAAGTTTACAGAGAGATTTATGCCAGTTGGAAGAGTGGGCTGAAAGATGGCAGATGGAGTTTAATGCTGATAAGTGTGAGGTGCTACATCTTGGCAGGACAAATCAAAATAGGACGTACATGGTAAATGGTAGGGAATTGAAGAAAGCATGTGAACAGAGGGATCTGGGAATAACTGTGCACAGTTCCCTGAAAGTGGAATCTCATGTAGATAGGGTGGTAAAGAAAGCTTTTGGTGTGCTGGCCTTTATAAATCAGAGCATTGAGTATAGAAGTTGGGATGTAATGTTAAAATTGTACAAGGCATTGGTGAGGCCAATTCTGGAGTATGGGGTACAATTTTGGCCGCCTACTTATAGGAAGGATGTCATCAAAATAGAGAGAATACAGAGGAGATTTACTAGAATGTTGCCTGGGTTTCAGCAACTAAGTTACAGAGAGAGGTTGAACAAGTTAGGGCTTTATTCTTTGGAGCGCAGAAGGTTAAGGGGGGACTTGATAGAGGTCTTTAAAATGATGAGAGGGATAGACAGAGTTGACGTAGATAAGCTTTTCCCACTGAGAGTGGGGAAGATTCAAACAAGGGGACATGACTTGAGAATTAAGGGACAGAGGTTTAGGGGTAACATGAGGGGGAACTTCTTTACTCAGAGAGTGGTGGCTGTGTGGAATGAGCTTCCAGTGAAGGTGGTGGAGGCAGGTTCGTTTTTATCATTAAAAAATAAATTGGATAGTTATATGGACGGGAAAGGAATGGAGGGTTATGGTCTGAGCGCAGGTATATGGGACTAGGGGAGAATACGTGTTCGGCACGGACTAGAAGGGTCGAGATGGCCTGTTTCCGTGCTGTAATTGTTATATGGTTATTTGGTTATACCCCATCGCCACCCCTCTGTAACCCTATCCTCATCACCCCCAACCCCTCCCCTCCGCAATGACGTGCAGGTGGAGAGGCTGCGGGACGGGCCCGACTCAGGTTCCCCGCACCCACTGTCCCCCCCCCCAAATGCATCTCTTTCCCCCCGTACACGCATCCCCTGCATCCCCCCCGGTGACCACTCTGTACCCAACTCCCCATGTACCTCATCCCCACCTTCCTCTCCCTAACTCCCTACTCTGCCCACCAACCCCCCTCTCGCGACCTCCTTGCCATTCTTCCATACTTGCCTCCCTCTCCCCACCTCCACTCTTCCCCCACACCGCTCTGTCCCCAGCTCCCATCTCTCGCCACCTGCCCTCTCTCCCTACCTCCGCCCACCTCCCTTTCCCCACCTCCCCCTCTCTCTCCACCTCCCTTCCCCTCTCCACATTCCATCTCCCCACCTCCCCCTTCCCGCCTCCCACCATCTCCCCACCTCTCTACCACTCACATCCTCCCCCGTGACCCACACCCCACCTCCCCCGGACCGACCTCCCACACGCTACCTCCAGCTCTCAGCCTCCCCCATTCTCCACCCCTTATCTCCACCTCCTATCCCCCTCCTCACCCGCACTTACTTCCTCCCCGCCGATCCACCAGTACACAACCTCCTATTGCCACCCCCCCGCCAGCCCATAATAAGCTGTGGGGGTGGGGGCGAGGCATTTTGAGTGGTTGAATATCAGGAGAATGTAATGGCAAGGGGGTGATCCTACACTGACCGGTTTATCCGTTCCCAGGCCGCGGGCGGAGCTGGGTGCCGGAGCCCCGACTGCCCCCATGCACGGTGAGCCAGGCACTGACCCACCTGCTGGACATCACTTCCCCCCCGAGCCCGGACCTGCTGCTGCTGCTCGCCTCGCTCAACTCCGACCCTCAGCAACAGCAGCGGCTAATCACCCTCGGCCAGGTCAGGGGGAAACGCACGGTCTGGGGGTGGGGGGTTGAGGGGGGGGGGGGGGGTGGTTTGGAGGGTGGTCACAGGGATCCAGTATCATCGCGGAGGTCGGGGCATCAGAGGGACGAGGGGTCACTGAGGAGAGTCAGAGACAGCGAGGAGTGTTACAGGTGTGTGTACGTGTGTGTGTGTGTGTGTGTGTGTGTGTGTGTGTGTGTGTGTGTGTGTGTGTGTGTGTGTGTGGGGGGGGGGGGGGGTTGAGCGGTTGAAAGATCATTGTGCGGCAGTGAGGGGTCCCCAGGGCAATGTTTGTGGGGGGTGGGGTGCGAGGGTAGGGTGGAGGATTACCGAGGGGACTCCGAGGGACCTTGGTTCAAAGTGCGTTTATGGGGTTTGATGGGTAGCAGGGTAAGAGAAATGGATAGCTCATGGGGAGACCTGGTGGTTGACCACCCAACCCCTCTCCCCCCCTACCCCCCGGGGATCGCGGAGTGGGGTGTGGGGTGTGCATGACTGGTTGGGTGTTGGTGACGGTGTTTAACCCCGTCTCTCCCCCGCAGGGTGGCGCTGAATACGAGCAATGGCGCTGGGCCGGGCCCACGGTGGGGCGGGGGTTGTCGGGTGGAGGTGGGGGTCGGGGTGTGGGGGGGGGGGGGGGGGGGAAGGGGGTGAGGTGTTGTTGGGGTCGGTGTCTGACGCCCCCTATCTCCCCCCAGGGCGTTGTTGAGTACGAGCAGTGGCGCTGGGCCGGCCCGTCGCTGACCGAGGTGCTGGAAGAGTTCTCTGCGACGCGCGTTCCGGCCGCGCTGCTGCTACTCCACCTGCCGCTGCTGCAACCTCGCTACTACTCCGCCAGCAGCTGCCCGTTCACCCACCCCGCAGAGCTGCACCTCACCGTGGCCGTGGTGGAGTACCGGGCCCAGGGTATGAGATTCCCACACCACTCCCATACCCCGATCCCCACCCCCACCCCTACCCCACTCTGAAACTCCAAATCATCGCCCATCCCCTGACGCATCCGCACCCCGATCCCCAAAACCATTAACCCCACCCCCAGACCCACTATGCCGAGCTGCAGCTCACTGTGCCTGTGGTGATGCGCTGGGCCCAGGGTACGCGATCCACAGTTGGTGCAGGGGACAGGGGTTCAGATTTCTGGGTCATTGGAATCTCTTCTGGGGCAGGGGTGACCTGTGTAAAAGCGACTGATTGCATCTAAACTGCAGGGGGACCAACATCCGAGCGGAAAGGTTCGCTAATGCTACAAGGAAGGTTTAAACTAGATTGGCAGGGGGTGCGGTGGGAGATTGCAACCTTCACGTTGGTCCGCCCTGTTTCGACGAATGCAATCAGCCTGGCGTGCACACTCAAAACAGTTCAAATAGAACAAGTTGTCCTGCAACTTTAGGCTGAAGAAGTTGGTATGGAGGGTGGTGGGAAAGGATAGGGGGCCGAATAGGTAGATGAAAGGTGGAGAGCGAGGAAGGAGGGTTCGTTTATACTGCAGGAATTTTAATGGAAGGGGCCTGACGAGTAAGGCAGATGAGCTTAGGTACGAGCGACTGGGACTTTGTAGCCGTGACTAAAACGTGGTTCAGGGACGGCAGGACTGACAGCTCAATGTTCCGGCGTACAGGAGTTCCAGGGGCAACAGAGCCGACGGAAGAGGAGGGGATTGCATTGTTGGTTAACGCGAATGTCACGACTGTGTTCAGAGGTGACGTCACGGACGGTTCGTTTAGTGATTTAATATTCAAGAGAGTTTATTGCCATGTGTCCCAGATAGGACAATGAAATTCTTGCTTTGCTTCAGCACAACAGAATATAGTAGGAATAAATAAATACAGTGTGACCATATACAGTTTAAGGATAAGGGGGAAATCTTTTAGGACCGAGATGAGGAAAACATTTTTCACACAGAGAGTGGTGAATCTCTGGAATTCTCTGCCACAGAGGTAGTTGAGGCCAGTTCATGGGCTATATTTAAGAGGGAGTTATATGTGGCCCTAGTGGCTAAAGGGATCAGGGGGTATGGACAGAAGGCAGGTACAGGGTACTGAGTTGGATGATCAGCCATGATCATATTGAATGGAGGTGCAGGCTCGAAGGGCCGAATGGCCTACTCCTGCACCTATTTCCTTTGTTTCTATGTTTATATATATACACACACATAAATAATCAGATAAAGTGCAATGGGCTATTAATGTTCAGAATTGTGTTTGAGTTGAGTTTAATAGCCTGATGGCTGTGGGGAAGAGCTATTCCTGTTGCAGATTTCAGGGTCCTGTACCTTCTACTTGAAGGCAGCGGGGAGATGAGTGAGTGGCCAGGATGGTGTGGATCCTTGATGACGCTGGCAGCCTTTTTGAGGCAGCGACTGCGATAGTTCCCCAGGGTGGTAGGGAGGTCAGAACCGATGATGGACTGGACAGTGATTACGACTTTTTACAGTCTTTTCCGATCCTCAACGCTCGAGTTGCCGAACCAAGCCACGATGCAACCAGTCAGCATGCTCACTGTTGTGCACCTGTAGAAGTTCGAGAGAGTCCTCCTTGACATACCGACTCTCCGTAATCTTCTCAGGAAGTAGAGGCGCTGATGGGATTTCTTTATAATTGCATCAGTGTTCTCGTACCAGGCGGGATCTTCAGAGATGTGCACGCCTAGGAGTTTGAAGCTCTTGACCCTTTCCGCCATATAAACGGGACTATGGGTCCCCATCCTACCCTTTCCAAAGCCCACAATCAATTCCTTGGTTTTGCTGGTGTTGAGAGCCAGTTTATTTTGCTGGCACCATTTGGTCAAACGGTCGCTCACTTCTATACTCTGACTCATCTCCATCAGTGATACGTCCCACAACAGTGGTGTCGTCAGCGAACTTGATGATGGAATTCGCACTGTGACCGGCTACGCAGTCATGAGTATAGAGTGAGTACAGCAGGGGGCTGAACACGCAGCCTTGAGGTGCTCCCGTGCTGATTGTTATCGAGTCTGACACATTTCCACCAATACGAACAGACTGGGCTGTGAATGAGGGAGTCGAGGAACCAATTGCAGAGGGATGCGCAGGGACCCAGTTCTGCGAGTTTGGTAACTAGCTTGGAGGGGATAATTGTATTAAATGCCGAGCTGTAATCAATGAATAACAGCCTGACATATGAGTTTTTGTTGTCCAAGTGGTCCAGAGCGGAGAAGAGAGCCAGCGAGATCGCATCCACCGTTGATCTGTTGAGGCGGTAAGCGAACTGCAGTGGGTCCAGGTTTTTGTCGAGGTAGGAGTTGATTTGCGCCATGATCAACCTCTCGAAGCACTTCATCACCACCGACGTTAGTGCCACTGGTCGATAGTCATTGAGGCACGTCACCTTGCACTTCTTGTGCACCGGTATAATTGATACCCTTTTAAAGCAGGTGTGAACTTTAGACCTCAGAAGTGGGAGGTTGAAAATGTCGGTAAAAACTCCAGCCAGTTGGTCCGCACAGGTTCAGACGTTTTCCGAGGGTTCACGCCTCTGGAGGATTTTCTGACGTCGACCTCTGTGACCGAGACCGAAATGCCATCACAGCGAGTAGGGGCTCGAGAAGGCACATCAGTATTCTCCCTATCAAAGCGTGCGTAAAACGCATTGAGCTCGTCGGGGATGATGTTTCGCTGACATGTGTGCTGCCTCTTGATTTCGCCTTGATTGCATATGGGTGGATCAGCTTGTTGAGAGTGTACTACAGACCCCCGAATAGTCAACGGGAATTAGAAGAACAAATGTGCCGGGTGATTGCACACAGCTGCAGGTCAAATAAGGTTGTTGAGTCGGGGATTTTAACTTTCCCAATATAGACTGGGAGAATCATTGCGTAAAGGGTTCAGATGGGATGCAATTCCTCAAGTGTTCCGGAGAGTTTTCTTAAGCAGTATGTGGAGGCCTACACGGGAGAGGGCAACGCTGGATCTAGTATTGGCAAATTGGGAAGGACAAGTTAATGAAGTGTGTGCGGAGGATGCTTTTGGAACAAGTGACCACAGTTCGATTAGGTTTAAGATAGTTATGGATAGGGACGGAGAGGGTCCACGTGTAAAAATGACCAACTGGGGAAAGGCTAACTATGAGGTTATGAGAGAAGATCTCGCTCAAGTTGATTGGAGCAGGTTATTAGAGGGGAAAGGAACATCGGCCAAGTGGAATGTTTTTAAAAGTGTACCGAAGAAAGCGCAGGATGTGTACGTCCCCGGTAGAGTGGAGGGCAAAGCAGGCAAACGATAAGGAAGCTTGGCTGGCGAGGGAAATTGGTCAAAAACAATAAGAATGCATGAGACAGGTATCTGCAGCTGGGATCAAGTGCATCCCTGGAGGAGAATAAATGAGTAAACCAAACAAGGAAATCAGAAAAGCATTTAGAACGGAGATGAGGAAACACTTGTTCACACATGGAGTTGTGAGCCTCTGGAATTCTCTGCCTCAGGTGGAGGCCGGTTCTTTGGGTACTTTCAAGAGAGAGCTTGATAGGGCTCGTAACGATAGCGGAGTCAGGGGATATGGGAAGAAGGCAGAACAGGTACTGATTGTGGATGATCAGTCATGATCACATTAAATGGCGGTGCTGGCTCGAAGGGCCGAATAGCCTACTCTTGCACATATCTATTTTCTATTGTTTTGGACGTGGGAGGTCGTGCCTCACAAATCTGATCCCACTAGTCATTAAGTCAACTCCACCATTCAATCACGGCTGATCTATCTCTCCCACTTAACCCCATTCTCACTCCCACTCCCCATAACCCCTTACACCAATAATAATCAAGAATCTATCATAAAAATATCAATTGACTTGGTGAGGCTGTGCCCGTGACCCTGACGCGGCGGTGTGCTGCTCCTTCCCCAGGAGGCTCGGGCCCACTACGTCACGGAGTCTGCTCCTCCTGGCTCGACCGCATCAGTCCCGGAGATCTCGTCTGCTGCTACATCCGCAGGTACCCGCGCGGGACAAGGGCCGGACATGGACGGGGCAGGGATTGGGCGGAGAAGGGCCAAGGATGGGACATGGACGGGACATGGACGGGAAATCGACGAGACAGGGATGGGACAAGGACGGAGCATGGGTAGGGCAGGGAGAGGGCCTGAGCTGGCAGGGACGGGGGCATTGATATGTCATGAATGGGGCAGGGATGGGGCTGGGATGGGGCTGGGATGGGGGCATGGACGGGGCAAGGACGAGGCAGAGACGGTTAATGGACGGTGCATACGTGGAGCTGGACCGTGGAGTGGACTGGGCCTGGACGAGCGGGGACGGGGTGGGGCGGGGCAGGGAAGAACAGGGACGGGGCATGAACGTTGCATAGACGGTTACTGGGCAGGGTATGTGTGGGGAATGGGCTGGGCACACACAGGGAACACACGGGGCACCTGTGGGGCAGGCGTGGGGGCTCGGACAGGGCACTGGGTGACAACGCCCTGACTACAGGGTACCCAGCATCCACACACCCAAACAAACATACTCTACCTGGGGTATACCACACCCCGTGTGTATACCGCACCCCGTGTACATCATGCATACACCACGCCCCAGCGGAGAATTTGACGTGTTCCATCCCTCGTTGCCAGGGCACCCCTGTTTCGGCTGCCGGATGACCCCCGGGTTCCCTGCGTGCTGGTCGGGCCCGGCACTGGCGTCGCCCCCTTCCGCGGTTTCTGGCAGCAGCGGCTGTTCGAGATCCAGCACCGAGGTGAGTGCCCACCCGCCCCGGAGACCTAAGTACCCCCTACACCATAGCCCTGCCCCACCCCTTCACCTCCCCGCCCCGGGTACCCCCTACCTGAGACCCTGCATCACTGCCCTCCCCTCCCTACTCCCTCCCACCCCCGCCCTCCTCCCTCCCCTCTCCACTCTCCTTCCTCCTCCTTCCCCCTCTCCCTCCGCCTCCTCTCCCCCTCACCCCTACCGCTCTCGCGCTCTCTCACCCTCTCTCCTCCCCTCTCTCCTCTTTCTCTCTCTCCCCCTTCTTTACTCTCTCCAACCGCTCTCTCGTACCCACTTTCCCTTACCCCTCTCCAAGTCCTCTCTCCTCCCCCCCCCTCCGTCCACTTTCCTCCATCCATCTCCCCCTCTCTACCCACCTGCCTCCACGACCCTCGCGTTACACTCTATCCCCACCTCATCCAAACCGTTCCCTCACCCTGACCCCTCCGCACCCCCTACCTCACCTTGAACCGCCCCCCCCCATCACTGCCCACCTTCCCCGTCTCTCCCCAGGGCAAGCCCCGTGCCCCATGACGCTGGTGTTCGGCTGCCGCCGCTCCGACCAGGACCACATTTACCGGGAGGAGATGCTGGAGGCGAGGGACATGGGGGTCTTCACGGAGATCTGCACCGCCTACTCCCGCGACCAGAACACCAAGGTACGAGAAGCGGAGGATTTTGGGGATGGCGGGGGGTGCGGTCTGGGTGGGGGCCTGCCGGGGGGATGGAGGGAGGGGGACTGAGAGGGGTGGAGAACGGGATTGGAGGAGGGTGGGGGAGGGCACGGGGACTGAAGGGATGGGGTTGTGGAGCAGGGAAGGAGAGATGGAGCGAGGGTGATGGGACGGGGAGGGGGGAGAGGTTGGGGAGAGTGATATTATTAAGGACCCTTACCACCCATCCCACCACATCTTCTCCATTCTGCCATCTGGGAAGAGGTACAGGAGTATCAGCTGCAGAGCCAGCAGGATGCTAAACAGCTTCTTCCCACAAGGAATAAAAATGGTTAAGGGACTGTGTCCCCTCCCCATACACATACACCCCCATATCTAACCTGGCCCAAAGCTTGACAGCTAGACACCTGTCAAGGTCAAGTCACTGTTCGGTTTGAATGTCTGTTTTTAGTTCAATTTTAGGTCTACTTTGGACATGATAATTTTGAAGTTGTATGTATTTATTTCTGTTTTTTATTAATTGCACTGACAAAAACTGATGAGAAACAATGTTTTCGTTTCTTCTGTATGCAATTACTCGGTGAAATGACAATAAAGTTAATACTGAAATACTGAATATGATGGGGGAGGAAGGAGGTGGTGAAGAGTTGTGACGGGCAGAAAGCGGGGGAGGAGGTGCAGGTTGGCGGAGCGAGCGGGGAAGTGGGTGACGGGATGGTAAGGGGGATGATGGGGGCGGGGCAGGGGAGGTGGATTTGGGCGAGTGCGTGATAAGGCAGAGAGGGGCGAGCTGGGAGTAAGGGCCGGTATGGGCGCCGCTGCCTCACAACCCCAGCCGGCTTCGATCCTGACCTCGGGTGCAGTCTGTATGGAATGTACACGCTTTCCGGTGCGGGGTCGGTGGGTTTATTGCCCGCTCTAAATTGCCCCAAGTCCGTGGGTGGTGCAATTGATGAGCATGTAATGGTGGGCAGTCACCGCGTGGGTCTATGTGGCCCTCTCCGCCCCGCCCCCCGAACCTCGGACACGTTGTCGCCCCCCACTCACCCGTTGACCCTCATCCCTTCTCCCTGTGCATGCTGCACCCCTCCCTGTGACCCCCCCCCTCTCCCTGTCTTCGCTGCCCATCTTCCCTCTCGCAGTGAACGTGCCGCTCCCTCCCTCTCCCCCTCTCCCGCTTCCCCTCGCTCTACCCGTTGCTCCTCTCCCTGGTCCCAGTGACCGAGCCGCCCTGAGCCTGCTGTCCTCTCCCTTCGCACCCTCTCCCCCTTTCTTCTCTACCCTCTCACAGCGACCGGTGCCGCTCCACCCTTCTCGTTTCCTCTCCGCACTCCCTCTCTACCCCTTCCTCTCCCCCTCTCTATCTCTCCCCTCCCCCCTCGCCCTCCCCCCTTCCCCCCTCCCGCAGTGACCGTGCCGCTCTGCTGCCGCAGGTCTATGTGCAGGACGTGTTGAGGGAGCGACTGGCGGAGCAACTCTACCGGTCGCTGCATACCCTGCGCGGCCATCTGTACGTATGCGGAGACGTGACCATGGCACAGGACGTGTCGCGCGTGGTGCAGGAGATCCTTGCCGCCCAGGGAGGGCTCAGCCTCGGCCAGGCAGCCGCCTACATCACCGGGCTCAAGGTAGGCCTTCCCCCCGCTCCCTTCCCGCCCCAAATCAACCCCACCGCCCCGTCCCGAACCAACCCAACCGTGCAGCCCCCGCACCGAACCAGCCCACCCCGCCCCGAAACAAAGCCACCTCAGAACCAACCCCCTATTTGCCTCAAACCAACGCACCCGCGCAGCACATGCTCTGAACCGACCCACCACCGCCTCGACCCCCCCCTCCCATCCCTGCCCCGCACCAACCCCACCACCCGGAACAAACTCACTCGTGCAGCCCTCGCGTAAAATCAATGCAAATATGCAGCCCCCACCGCGAACCAATCCATCCGTGCATCCCCCGCACTGCACAAATCCACCCGTGCAGCGCGCACACGGAACCACCCAGCTGTGCAGCACCTGCTTCAATCTTGCAACCATGCAGCACGGCACCGCAACCTGATGCAGCTGAGCAATCCCGCACCTCAAATCAATGCAGTTCTGTATTCTCAATTCAATGCTACGTGCATTCCTGCAGCTCACATATTCCGCCCCTCCCGCCCGCCCCGCCCCGCCCGCCCAGCCCTGCCCGCACCGCCCGCCCCGCCCCGCCCGCCTCGCCCGCCCATGATCTCAGTTTCGCCGTTTGTGTCGGTCCCTGAGCCACGGTTTTTCTGTCTAGGAGGAGAACCGTTACCACGAGGACATTTTCGGAGTGACGCTGCGGACCCGCGAGGTCACCACCAGAGTCCGTTCCACTTCCTTCACCCGCTGGCAGGAGGCCAAGGCGGGGGCCGGCTACGTCTAGACCCAGGGAAGGCGGGGCGGGAGTGGGGGGCGTAGGGACGGGGCGGAGGCAGGGGGGCGGGGGGCGGGGGGCGGGGGCGGGGACCTGTAACATTCCCCAGCATCTCCCCTTCCCACTGTATCCCACACCCACCCACAACAGACGTTATCCAAGAACTCCCGCGTACCATCCCTGGGCTCGGAGCAGCACTATCCCGCAATCGCCCACGTTGCGTGTTCTCCCGGAATCTCCCACGTTCTCTGGGAAGCCTTCATTCATCCGACCCCCTCTCCACCTCCCCGCACCCCTCTTTATCCAGCAACGTCCCAGATCATTCTACCATGCGGAACCTCGTCTGGCGGCCGTGGTTAAATTCATATTTAACGATCTTTACATCTCTGCCAGCATCAACATTTTTGGTCAATGCTTTAAAACAACGAAATCAATTTGATGACACAATTCACCAGGTATAAAACCAAGCTGACTATCCCACTGCCTACCTAAATGCATATATATATTATCACTCTCCATTAACGCTGACCACAGCTGTTAAGCGCATTGGTCTAGAGTCCCAGGCTATTACTTGCAGCCCTAAATAGAGGTACGGCACTTGCCACCCTCCAGTTTTCCAGCACCTTACTCGTAGATACTAATAATTCATATCTCAGCCAGGAATCCCGCAACGTCTTCTCTCGCTTCCTGCAATGTGATCTTGCCTGAGAGATGTATCTACATCCTTACACCTTAGAATACCTAGCACCTCCTTGACATTGGCAGTCCTCATGACTGTCCCAAGTTCCTCAGTCCCCATCTCTTTCTCCACGGTAAAAACAGAGAAGAAATTCTCATTGAATACCTTGTCCATCACCCGCAGCACCACACAGAGGTGCCTGCTTTTGTTTCTGAGGGGCCACATTCTCTCTCTGCCCTCTTTGCCTTATTGTGCATAAAATCTATTTGGATTTCTCTTAATTATATATCTTTCTCCCCTTTTATCCTCTTGGTTTCCTTCTTAAGTATACTCCTCAGTTCCCAATGCTCCTTCACGTTATCCCAGCTACCTATAATCGCCCCATGCTCCTGTCCTTTTCATGACCAGTGCTCAGTTTCTCTCGTCATGCAGGCTTCCTCTCACCCGACTCCCCCTTCACCTTAACGGGAACATGCACGCGTTGAACTCTTGTCACCACGCACTTTACAAACATCCCACTTCCAGACATTAGTTAGCCTACAGACATCCTACTCTGTTCAGCAAGTCCCTCTCTAATACCATCAAAGTTGGCCAGTTCAGAACTTTAACTTATGACCTCACCCTGTTCTTATCCATAACAATTTAAAACACATACACTAGAGGTCGCTGCGCCCAAAAGAGTCGCCCACGGACACTTCAGTTACTTGCCCTTCCCAATTGCCTAACAGTGGACCCAGCATTGACGTCTCTCGTGTAGGTCCCTCTACATATTGTTCGGCACGGACTAGAAGGGTCGAGATGGCCTGTTTCCGTGCTGTAATTGTTATATGGTTATATGGTTATATTGCCCGAGGAAACCTTCCTGAACATATTGAACACATTCCACCCCGTATAAGCCCCACATTATGACAGTCCCAGTCTATGTTGGGAAGTAAAAAATCACTACTGTGTCAATACTAATGGTTTTACAGCTGCCTGCGACCTCCCGGCGTATTTACTCTTCCAATTCACGCTGACTATTTGGGGGTATGTAGTACATTCACAACATCGTGATCGTTCCCGTTTTGTTTCTCTGCTCCATTCATTTTCACTGGTCCGTCCACCAACACTTTGTCACTTACTCCACCAATTTGCCACCCCCCCCCCCCCCCCGGTCATCTTTATCCACCTATCACTTGCCAGGCTTTGGCCAACCATCATCTCATCTTCTCTTTCAGTTTTATCCCCCACCCCCAACCGACGAGAATCAGTCTGACTGACCCCCACAGATGCTGCTTGTCCGGCCGAGCTACTCCAGCACTTTCAAATATTATTCCACCCCAGCCCCTTCCAACCCCCGCTTGCTGCAGTGAACGATGTATTCTCAGCCCTATCTGTTAGTGAACTAGTTTGGCTACAACTGATTAAAGCTTTCTGTACTGTAGACATTGTGCAGTGGAATGACGTTTAATTCACTTTATTTCTCAGCGACCTTCACAACCCGTCTCAGTCACTGGGCGACAGCTGGTGATTCAGGTTGAGAATCAGTGTGCGCTTAACACAGGCTGTACCATCAAGTATAAATGAGGCCATAGAGTGGCGCAGCAGTGGAGTTGCTGCCTCATACACATAGCGCCGGAAACCCAGATTCAATCCTGACTACGTGTGCTATATGTACCGAGTTTGTACGTTCTCCCCTTGACCTACATGCGTTTTTTTCCGGGCTTCCCTCCAACACTCCAAAGACGTATAGGTTTTTGGGTTATTTGGATTCGGTCAAATTGTAAATTGCCCTTAGTGTAGGACAATGAGAGTGCATGTGTTACCCGACCTACTTTCAATGTGACTAAAAGGGCGGCACAGTGGCGCTGCGGCTGGAGCCGCTGCCTCAGCACCAGAGACCTGGGCTCGGTCCTGCCCACGGGTGCTGTCCGTATGAAGTTTGTTTTTCTCCCCGTGGTCCTGTGGGATCCCTCTGGGTGCTCCGGTTTCCCCCCACTTCTGTAAATGAACTTCCGTAAATTGTCCCTCGTGTGTAGGATGTGACAATGAGATAACGTGCAATTGGTGTTCGGGTGACCGATAATTGGCGTGGACAATATCTTTCCACGTCAGATAGACATAAAATGCTGAAATAACTCAGCCGGTCGGAAGAAGGGTCCCGACCCGATACGTCATCCATTCTTTATTTTCAGAGATGCTGTCTGATCTGCTGAGTCACTCCAGCGATCTGTATCTATGTTCGGTATCAACCATCATCTGCAGTTTCTTCCTATACATCGTTAAGGGCCTGTCCCACGAGCATGCGACTCCATGCGGCAAGCGCGACCTAAAGGGCCGGTCCCACCAGCATGCGCCTGCATGCGGCAAGCGCGACCTAACGTGGTCGCTTGAGCCGTACGGCCTCGCGGGGCCGGTCCCACTTCGATCGCCGGAGCCGTATGGAGTTGTGCGGAGCTGGTCCCGACATCGCGCGGGGCTCCGAAAAACTGACCGTGTTTAAAAATTCTGCGCGGCACCGGCCTGCCGCATTGAGGCCGTACGTCACGCGCGAACTTCATGTCACTCACTCAACCTCCGCTGCTCCCGCTTCTGGTTTGGTCGCGCTTGCCGCATGCCGTACGGCTCAAGCGACCACGTCAGGCGCATGGTCGTGGGACAGGCCCTTTACAGGTCAGTTGGCCAGACAGGACCGGGAACCGGGTGCCCACGGGGAAGATGTAACTGACATGGCCGACGGTCACACACACACACACACACACACACACACACACACACACACACACACACACACACACACACACACACACACACACACACACACACACACACACACACACACACACACACACACACACACACACACACTAATACACGGGCACACATGGATAGTCACACAGCCATCGTTTGGAGTAATAGAGTCACAGTGTGGAAACAGGCCCTTCGGCCAAACTCACCCACACTGGCCAACAATGTCCCAGCCACCCTAGCACCATTTGCCTGCGCATTGTCCATAACCCTCAAAACCTGTCCAACAGTTTCTTAAACGATTGGATAGCGCCAGCCTCAACTACCTACTCTGGCAGCTTGTTCGCAATACACACCACCCTCTGTGTGAAAACGTTACCCCTGTGATTCCTATTAATTATTTTCCCCTTCACATTGAACCTATGTCATCTGGTCTTCGATTCTACACTAGGTGAAAGACTCTCTGCATCTACTCGATCTATTCCTCCCACGATTTTGTATACATCTATAAGATCTCCCCTCATCCTCCAACGCTCCATGAGGTAGTGACCCAGCCGATTTAACCTCTCCCTGTAGCTCACACATCCCAGTCCTAGCAACATCGTCGTAAATCTTTTTTGTACCCTTTGAAACTTGACAATATATTTCCTATAACATGGTGCCAAAATTTAACACAATATTCCAAATGCGGTCGCACCAGCGTCTTATTCAACTGCAACATGACCTCCCAACTTCTATACTCAGTACTCTGACTGATAAAGGCCAAAGTGCCAAAAGCCTTTTTGACCACTTTATCTACCTGCGAGTCGACCTTTAAGGAACCATGCAATTGTACGCACACTTCTCTGTAATAAAATCCATCAACCATTCCTCCGCCCACCTGGCCAATCAATCCAGATCCTGCTGCAATGGTTCACAACATTCTTCACTATCTGCAAAACCACTAACGTTTGTATCATCGCAAACTTCCTAATCTTGCCCTGTATGTTCTCATCCAAATTCAATTGCTGCAGCTGACAAACAGTAACGTGCTCAGCATCGAACCCTGTGGCACACCACTAGTCACAGGCCTCCATTCTGAGAAGCAACCTTCCACCATCACATAGAAACATAGAAACATAGCAATTAGGTGCAGGAGTAGGCCATTCGGCCCTTCGGGCCTGCACCGCCATTCAATATGATCATGGCTGATCATCCAACTCAGTATCCCGTACCTGCCTTCTCTCCATACCCTCTGATCCCCTTAGCCACAAGGGCCACATCTAACTCCCTCTTAAATATAGCCAATGAACTGGCCTCGACTACCCTCTGTGGCAGGGAGTTCCAGAGATTCACCACTCTCTGTGTGAAAAAAGTTCTTCTCATCTCGGTTTTAAAGGATTTCCCCCTTATCCTTAAGCTGTGACCCCTTGTCCTGGACTTCCCCAACATCGGGAGCAATCTTCCTGCATCTAGCCTGTCCAACCCCTTAAGAATTTTGTAAGTTTCTATAAGATCCCCTCTCAATCTCCTAAATTCTAGAGAGTATAAACCAAGTCTATCCAGTCTTTCTTCATAAGACAGTCCTGACATCCCAGGAATCAGTCTGGTGAACCTTCTCTGCACTCCCTCTATGGCAATAATGTCCTTCCTCAGATTTGGAGACCAAAACTGTACGCAATACTCCAGGTGTGGTCTCACCAAGACCCTGTACAACTGCAGTAGAACCTCCCTGCTCCTATACTCAAATCCTTTTGCTATGAAAGCTAACATACCATTCGCTTTCTTCACTGCCTGCTGCACCTGCATGCCCACTTTCAATGACTGGTGTACCATGACACCCAGGTCTCGCTGCATCTCCCCTTTTCCTAGTCGGCCACCATTTAGATAATAGTCTGCTTTCCTGTTTTTGCCACCAAAATGGATAACCTCACATTTATCCACATTATACTGCATCTGCCAAACATTTGCCCACTCACCCAGCCTATCCAAGTCACCTTGCAGTCTCCTAGCATCCTCCTCACAGCTAACACTGCCCCCCAGCTTCGTGTCATCCGCAAACTTGGAGATATTGCCTTCAATTCCCTCATCCAGATCATTAATATATATTGTAAATAGCTGGGGTCCCAGCACTGAGCCTTGCGGTACCCCACTAGTCACTGCCTGCCATTGTGAAAAGGACCCGTTTACTCCTACTCTTTGCTTCCTGTTTGCCAGGCAGTTCTCTATCCACATCAATACTGAACCCCCAATGCCGTGTGCTTTAAGTTTGTAAACTAATCTCTTATGTGGGACCTTGTCGAAAGCCTTCTGGAAGTCCAGATACACCACATCCACTGGTTCTCCCCTATCCACGCTACTAGTTACATCCTCGAAAAATTCTATAAGATTCGTCAGACATGATTTACCTTTTGTAAATCCATGCTGACTTTGTCCAATGATTTCACCACTTTCCAAATGTGCTGCTATCCCATCTTTAATAACTGACTCTAGCAGTTTCCCCACTACCGATGTTAGACTAACTGGTCTGTAATTCCCCGTTTTCTCTCTCCCTCCCTTCTTAAACAGTGGGGTTACGTTTGCTACCCGCCAATCCTCAGGAACTACTCCAGAATCTAAAGAGTTTTGAAAGATTATTACTAATGCATCCACTATTTCTGGAGCTACTTCCTTAAGTACTCTGGGATGCAGCCTATCTGGCCCTGGGGATTTATCGGCCTTTAATCCATTTAATTTAGCCAACACCACTTCCCGGCTAACCCGGATTTCACTCAATTCCTCCAACTCCTTTGACCCGCGGTCCCCTGCTATTTCCGGCAGATTATTTATGTCTTCCTTAGTGAAGACGGAACCAAAGTAGTTATTCAATTGGTCCGCCATATCCTTGTTCCCCATGATCAACTCACCCGTTTCTGACTGCAAGGGACCTACATTTGTTTTAACTAATCTCTTTCTTTTCACATATCTATAAAAACTTTTGCAGTCAGTTTTTATGTTCCCTGCCAGTTTTCTTTCATAATCTATTTTTCCTTTCCTAATTAAGCCCGTTGTCCTCCTCTGCTGGTCTCTGAATTTCTCCCAGTCCTCCGGTATGCTGCTTTTTCTGGCTAATTTGTACGCATCATCCTTCACACTCTGCTTCCTTCTAAGGAGCCAATTTGCTATCTATTCAGCTATCTGTCCTTGGATCCCATAACATCCAACCTTCCAGAGCATCCTATCATACGGCACCTTGTCAAACACCTTACTAAATGCCACGTACACAACATCAACAGCTCTGCCCTGATCAACCTTTTTGCTCACGTATTCAAAAACTCAATCAAGTTTGTGAGACCTACCACATACAAAACCATGCTAACTGTCCCTAATCAGTTTTTCGCCATCCAAATGCCTGTACATCCTATCACTCAGACTTGTATCCAGTAACTTACCGACTACAGGTATTAAGCTCACTGGCCTACCGTTCCCAGCATTTTCCCTGCAGCCTTTCTTGAAAAGAGGCACAACATTTGCCACCCTCATATCCTTTGGCATCTCTCTTGTATTTAAGGACAACTCATACATTTCAACCAGGACTCCCGCAATTTCCCCTCTAGTTTCCCGCAAGCTCCTCGGATAGAGCTGAACAGACCCCGGAGATTTGTCTACCTCTAAACACGGCAGTACCTTCAGTGATTCCTCGACGGTAACCCTGTCTGCTCCACCGTCCTACTATCTTTCTCCTCGGTAAATACCGAGGAGAAATACTCATGGTGGACCTTGCCCATCTCCTGTGGCTCCACACAGAGGTGACAGCTTGTATACCTGACAGGTCCCACACTCTCTCTAGTTTCCCTTTCCCCCCTTATGTATTAATCAAATATTTTAGGATTGTCGTTTATGCCCCCTTTTTGTCCCTGATCTCCTTTTTTAATTTGCTCCGTAAACATAGAAAATAGGTGCAGGAGGAGGCCATTCGGCCCTTCGATCCAGCACCGCCATTCATTGTGAGCATGACTGATCGTCATGGCCACCCCTTTATTCTAAGACTGTCGCCCTTGGTTCTGGGCTCGCCCAACATTGTGAACATGTTCCTGCATCTAGCCTGACCAGTCCTTTTATAATTTTATATGTTTTTATACGATCCCCATCCTTCTAAACTCCAGTGAATACAATCCTAGTCTTTTCAATCTTTCCTCATTGACAGTCCCGCCATCCCAGGGATCAATCTCGTGAACCTACGCTGCAATGCCTCAATCGCAAGGATGTCCTTCCTCAAATTAGGGGTCCAAAACTGTACACAATAGTCCATATGTGGTATCACTAGAGCCCATATACAACTTCAGAGGAACTTCTCTACTCCTATATTGAAATCTTCTTGTTATGAAGGCCAACATTCCATTAGCTTTCTTCACTGCCTGCTGTACCTGCACGCCAACTTTCAGTGAACCGGTGTGCAAAGACAGCCAGGGTTCGCTGTACCTCCCCCTAACCTAACCTAACCCCATTGAGATAATAATCTGCCTCCATGTTTTTGCCACCAAAGTGGATAACCTCACATTTATCTATATTTTACTACATCTGCCACGCAACTGCCCACTCACTCAACCTGTCCAGGTCACCCTGCTAAAATGCTCTTCACAGTTCACACTGCCTCCCAGCTTTGTGTCAGCCGCAAACTTGCTAGTGTTGCTCCTAATTCCCTCTTCTAAATCATTACTATATATGGTAAACAGTTGCGGTCCAAACACCAAGCCTTGCGGCACTCCACTCACCACTGCCTGTCATTCTGAAAAAGGACCCGTTCACTCCTACTCTTTGCTTCCTGTCTGCCAACCAATTTTCTATCCCTGTCAACACCCTACCCCCAATACCACGCGCTCCAATTTTAGTCACCCGTCTCCCGTGCGGGACCTTATCAAAGGTTTTCAGAAAGTCTAGATACACTACATCCACTGGTTCCCCTTCATTCAATTTACTTGTCACATCCTCAAAAAATTCCAGAAGATTAGTCAAGCATGATTTTCCAATCATAATTCCATGTTGACTTGCACTAATCATTTTACTGCTATCCAAATGCCCCATTATTACCTCTTTAATAATTGACTCCAGCATCTTTCCCACAACCGAAGTCAGGCAAACTGGTCTGTAATTCACCATTTTCTCTCTCGCTCCTTTCTTGAAAAGTGGGATAACATTAGCTATCCTCCAATCCACAGGAACTGATCCTGAATCTATTGAACATTGGAAAATGATCACGAATACGTCCACTATTTCTAGAGCCACCTCCCTGAGGACCCTGGGATGCAGACCATCAGGTCCAGGGGATTTATCATCCTTCAGTCCCATTAGCCTACCCAATACTATTTCTCGCCTAATGAGAATTTCTTTCAGTTCCTCTACCCCCCTTAGATCCTCTGTCCTCCAGTACTTCTGGGAGATAGTTTGTGTCTTCCCTAGTGAAGACAGATCCGAAGTACCTGTTCAACTGTTCTGCCATTTCCTTGTTCCCCATAATAATTTCAGTGTCTGCCTTTAAGGGACCCACATTTGACTTTGCTATTCTTTTTCCCTTAGCATATCTAAAGAAGCTTTTACTGTCCTTCCTTACAATTCCTGGCCAGCTTCCCCTCGTACTTTTCAGCCCGTATTGCCCGTTTTGTTTCCTTCTGTTGTCTTACGAAATTTTCCAAATCCTCTGGCT
Source organism: Amblyraja radiata (assembly GCF_010909765.2). Taxonomy (NCBI): domain Eukaryota; kingdom Metazoa; phylum Chordata; class Chondrichthyes; order Rajiformes; family Rajidae; genus Amblyraja; species Amblyraja radiata. The sequence continues at coordinate 27,489,701 of NC_045985.1, read as the reverse complement.
TCCGGCTACTCTTTGCTGTGTTATACATCTTTTCTTTTCATTTCATTCTATCCCTTGTCAGCCACGGTTGCCTCCTACTCCCCTTAGAATCTTTCTTCCTTTTAGGAATGAAATGATCAACACTGCCGATGTCTTTAATCGGCAGAATAAACGCCATAAAAATGATCTTTCTACCACAAATTCTATATTTATTTCAATCAACTCCAATATATTTACCAAACAAATTCTTTAAAAAACTAGACTCTGACATTACAAATTTCATATGGGACTACTGATCACAATGAATCCAAAGAAAACACCCGTGTAAACCCAAGGAATTTGGGGGAATGACACTCCCCAACATTCTGTACTACTATTGGGCAGTGAATATCAAAAATATAATTCATTGGTTGGACTGCTCTGCCCAACAAATAGATTGGATAAGAACGGAGAAAGAGGATTGCTCCCCTTATAATATAGGAGCGATCCTTCTCTCCCCGATAAAATTGAACAATATAATATACAAGAAGAACACAATTATTCACAGCACAATACGAATTTAGAAACAAGTAAAACTAACGTAAGGAATGTATCGCTTCTTTTTCGAAGAGTTAATAATCGCTCATTCAAGCCATCTACTATTGACAACACGTTTACCCACTTGGAAATAGTAGGAATTAAAACGATTGGAGATATGTATGAAATGGAAAACCTTCTATCATTTCACAAATTACAATTAAAATACAACCTGAAATGTAATCAATATTTCAAATACTTTCAACGCCACTATAACACACTCTTTTGTCTCCTGTACAAAACTTCATAAATTTTGGAATGAATTTTTTGGAACTTTTACAAAACTATTTAACACAAAACTGAACCCCGATATAGAACAGATTATCTTCGGATCAATGGAAGACGGATGTCAACTAACTACGTCTCAAAAATCTCTTCTTAACTTTGGCTTAATAACGGCAAAAAAATTCATGCTTAAATTTTGGAAACATGCAGCCACACCAACGCTGAAAATGTGGATTACAAATATGTCTGAAATGTTGCATCTTGAAGAAATGAGACTCCTCCTTTTAGGCAAAACAGACCAATTCTTAATGATTTGGTCTTTTTTTTATCGACTTTTTACAAGCATATGGTGCAACACAACTTTAGATATTAAACGTTTCAGAACCGGGTGAAGGGTGGATAAATATATTAAATAGGTATATCTCTCTCAATCTCTTTATATTTATTTCCTTTCTGTCTCTCCAAGTCTTTTTCTTCTCTCTCTTTTTCTACTCTATCTCTTTCTACCTTTTCTTTGGGTTTTCTTTACTATCTCACGAACTAGCACTACGGCCTATGATATTCTTTTCTTCTCTATCTTGACTACTCCCATTTTCTGTTATATTCTGCTAAATATGAAAATAGAAGTTGTACATGAATTGTAATATCTCATTATGTATTAGATACTTATGTACTACATTATTGTATTTCTAAAAAAAAATATAATGCAATTTAAGCAATTACATTTGAAAAAAAAGGAATGAAATGATCCTGCGTCTTCCGGATTATGCCCAGAAATTCATGCCATTGCTGTTCCACCTTTGTTCCCGAAACTCCTCAAGGGATGCACTTGATCGGAGCTGCTTATTCCTGTCCCACAGATCCTTCTTGTTTTTAAGTAACGTCTCAATCTCCCTCGTCAGCCAAGCTTCTCGACGTTTGCCTGTTTTGCCCTTCACTCTAACGGGGACGAACACATCCCGAGCTTTCTTCAGTACACTTTTAATAACATCCCAATTGGCCGATGATCCTTTCCCCTCAAATAACCTGCTCCTGTCAACTTCAGATGGACATTCTCTCATACCCTCGAAGTTGGCCTTACCCCAGTTGAGCATTTTAACACGTGGACCCTCTCCGTCCATATCCATAACTATCGTACATCTAAGCGAACTGAGGTCATTTGTCCCTAATGGCTCCTCTGTACACACTTCATTAACTTGCCCTTCCCAATTTCCCATTACTAGATCCAGCGTTGCCCTCTCACGTGTGGGGGCCTCCACATACTTATTAAGAAAACTCTCCTGAACACTTTTGAGAAATTGCACCACATCTAAACCCTTCACGGTATGATTTTCCCAGTTTTTGGAAAGTTGAAATCCCCTACTACAACAACCCTATTTGACATGCAGCTGTCTTCAATCTCCCGGCACATTTAACAGGAATGTTACAACATTTTGAGATTTTAAAAATCAAGCCTGTAATTTATCCCATCAGATAAAGCAAAAAACAGAAGTTTACTTTGACACCTAATTAACTTTCATATCTACAGTATTAAAAACGTTATGGCCATTCTCATACTCGGAAATTTGCATCTTGTTCCCTATTGCTTTTCCATTGACTTAACACAAAAGCTGTGATCGAGTTCAGTCAAAACCCATACCTTTCTTAAAAATTAAGAACATTATATGAAATGTTGAGTTATTATAGATTGAAGCATTCTGAAACAAATATAAAACATTTTGCTTGGATGGCCTGAAATTAAAGCATATAATTAGATAGTTGCCTAATTGTAGACATACACACACCACTTAAATGTGATTGAGGCAGTGCAGCGTAGGTTCACGAGATTGATCCCTGGGATGGCGGGACTGTCATATGAGGTAAAATTGAAAAGACTAGGTTTGTATTCACTGGAGTTTAGAAGGATGAAGGGGTTCTTATAGAAACATATGGAACAAGGGGGTCACAGTTTAAGGACACGGGGGAAGTCTTCTTGGACCGAGATGAGAAAAACATTTTTCACACAGAGAGTGGTGAATCTCTGGAATTCTCTGCCATAGAAGGTAGTTGAGGCCAGTTCATTGGCTATATTTAAGAGGGACTTAGATGTGGCCCTTGTGGCTAGAGGGATCAGGAGGTATGGAGAGAAGGCAGGTACAGGATACAGAGTTGGATGATCAGTCATGATAATATTGAATGACTGTGCAGGCTCGAAGGCCCGAATGGCCTACTGTGTTTTCTATGTTTCTCTGTTTCTATACCAATTTGTGATGCATCCAGATAAAATGCTTTATTTGCCAAACATGGACAAGTTGTTGAGAGTTGTAAAACCTCATAAACATACTTGTAGATGCATTGATGTACTATCCACCTCACCCCATCTATGCTCTTCGTGATTTTATAACCTCTGCAAACCTCTAAATTTCCTGCACTCCAGAGATAACAGTCCCAGCCGATCCTGCCTCTGCTTATAACTCTAAACCCTACGGTCCCCGTAAAATGTATATGAATCGTTTTGCACCCTCTTCTGTTTAATGATATGCTTTTGAAAGGGCGGTAACCAGAAACGGCTCCAAAGATCAACTTATTGTACAAGTGCAAAATGATGTCCCAACACATGTACACGATGTGTTTAAGAAGGAACTGCAGATGCTGGAAAATCGAAGGTACACAAAAAAGCTGGAAGACACGATGTCCTGTCTAATGTTGACAATACCACCATTTGCATTTTTCACCACCCTGTGTCAACATTCTTAAGGAAAAGTGGTCTTGTACTCCTAGCTTTGTTCATGCGTAAACAAGCCCCGCCTCTCGAATCTCTCCCTATAACTAAATTTATCTATCACTAGCAACATCCTGGTGAATCTTCTCACCACCCTCTTGAACACAATCACATCCTACAGTGACATGACCAGATCTGCATACAATACTCGAAGTGTGGCCTGACCAGTTTAGTTTAGAGATACGGCGCGGAAACAGGCACTTCGGCCCACGGAAAATGCGCCGACCACCGTTCTCCGCACGTTTACACTATCCTATAGACACGATGGACAATTTACATTTCCATTAAGCCAATTAAACTATAAATCTGTACGGCTTGGGAGTTTTAGCTTAGGTTTACTTTAGATATACGGCGCGGAAACAGGCGCTTCAGCAACCGAGTCTGCGCCGACTATCAATCCCCGCACTATCCAACACCCATTAGGTACATTTTTTTAACATCTATCAAGCCAATTAACCCACAAACTTGTACGTCTTTGGAGTGTGGTAGGAAATCGAAGTTCTTGGAGAAAACCCACGTGGGCCACAGTGAAAACCCATGCAGGTCACGGGGAGAACGTACAAACTCCGATCCAACCCGGGTCTCCGGCGCTGCAATCGCTGTAAAGCAACAACTATACCTCTGCGCCACCGTGACCGCCAGTGACCGTGTGGGAGGAAAACGGACATCATCTCGGAGAAAATCCACGTAAGTCACTGGGAAAATCTACAAACTCCTTGCAGTCATGCATCCGTGTTCAGGATTGAGCCCTGGTCCCTGGCGCTGTAAAAGGCAGCAGCTTTAAAGGGACATCATCGTGCCGCCCTGTTTTTTGTACAGTTGCAACATCAACTTACATCTACGAGACCATGCGCTGACCGGACGATCGTTTTACCGAACACTTGCACTCGCTCCGCCAAGGCCTGCTGGTTATAATATATGCTGAACTATTTTACCTACCCTTTCCTTTCCCACACTGACCTTAGTGTCTTGGGTCTCCTCAGTTGCCCGAGTGAGGGCCACGTGCAATTTGTCGGAACAGCACCCCATACCCTTCTTCGATAGCTCATACCCCAATGGTAAGGACATATCTGAAGAAGGGTTTCGGCCCGAAACGTTGCCTACTTCCTTCGCTCCATAGATGCTGCTGCACCGGCTGAGTTTCTCCAGCATTTCTGTGTACCTTTTATCTTTTCAATTTCATGTCATACCCCCACATATACTCTCACTTCCCTCTGTGCCCCTTCCCACCTTCGCCTCCACTACAAATCCATTTCTCCTACCATCTCTCACATAACCAGTTATGCTGCTACTCTCCTGTATATTGTAAATTGAGTTTCCAACTTTGTGTCCCCCATTTTCCTTTTATTCCCCTTTACCCTCCCCCATGTCCTCTTCAACCTACATCGCTCTCTTTACAGCTTAAAAGCACGTGCCCCCAGATGCAAGAACAGCTTCTAGACCTTTGTAATCAGGCGGTAGGAAGAAACTGCAAATGCTGGTTTACACTGAAGATAGGCACAACATGCTGAAGTAACTCAGAGGGACAGGCAGCATCTCGGGATAGAAGTAACAGGTGACGTTTCGGGTCGAGTCTGAAGAAGGGCCTCGAACCGAAACGCCACATAATCTTTCTCTCCAGAGATGCCGCCTGTCCCACTGAGTTACTCCAGTATTTTGTGTCTTCCTACTGTTATCAGGCTTTTGAATGAAACTTCAATTATTTAGGGTTATGTTCTATTCACATTTGTCCCATTGTGGACATAGGATATCGTATATGGAATTGACAATAGGCAATAGATAATAGACAATACACAACATACAATAGGAGCATAAGTAAGCCATTCGGTCCTTCGAGCCAGCACCGCCATTCAATGGTCTTCCACAATCAGTATCCCGTTCCTACCTTCTCCCCATATCCCACCCATTTTCACACAGAGAGTGGTGAATCTCTGGAATTCTCTCCCGCAGAAGGTAGTTGAGGCCAGTTCATTGGCTATATTTAAGAGGGAGTTAGATGTGGCCCTTGTGGCTAAAGGGATCAGGGGGTATGGAGAGAAGGCAGGTACAGGATACTGAGTTGGATGATCAGCCATGATCATATTGAATGGCGGTGCAGGCTCGAAGGGCCGAATGGCCTACTCCTGCACCTATTTTCTATGTTTCTATGTTTCTATCACTTGACTCCGATATCTTTAAGAGCCCTATCTAGCTCTCTCTTGAAAGTATCGAGAGAACCGGCCTCCACTGTGGCAGAGAATTCCACAGACTCACAACTGTCAGTGTGAAAAAGTGTTTCCTCGTCTCCGTTCTAAATGGCTTATGCCTTATTCTGAAACTGTGGCCCTGGTTCTGGACTCCCCCAACAACGGGAGCATGTTTCCTGCCTCTAGCTTGTCCAAACCCTTAATGATCTTACATGTTGCAATAAGATCCCTTCTCCTCCTTCTAAATTACAGAGTATAGAAGCCCAGCCCCTCCATTCTCTCAGCATATGGCAGTCCCGCCATCCCGGGAATTAACATACACATATTGTTCAACTGCAACAGGAGTTGTATTCAATATCCTGTCTAATGATGCCAATAATACAATTTGCCTTCTTCAACGTTATCAAGGAACAGTGGACACATTTCTAGCTTTTTTTCCAGGTTAAACAAGCCCTGCTTTTCGAATCTCTCTCCACAACTAAAGTCTTCTAATCCAAGCAACATCCTGGTGAATCTCTTCTCCACCCTCACCAACGCAACCGCATCCTACGGAGTCAGATCTGCACATAATAGTTAAAGTGTGGCCTGACCAGTGTTTTGTGAAGTTACAATATTCGAACTCTTTACATCAATGTGACCACGTGTGAACTAGACCATCTGACTAAACACTGCCAGACAAGGCCTGCTGGTTCACACAGTTGCTGAACTAGTCTGACTCCTCATCCCATGAATAACACCTCATATTCCGCTTGGGTAGCATACAACCCGACGGCATGAACATTGCATTCACCAAGTCTAGTCCACATCTAACGCCCCCCAACCACTTGCTCCCATTTGTCCCCCTCTCCCTCCACTGTGCCCACGGGCTCCCGTCTATTTCTCTTCTCTATCCCCCATCTCCCCCGGCAGTCTGGATCCAGGAAAAGCAAGCATTATCCAGGAGCTAAAGAGATCAGGGAGCAGAGGAAGTCCCTCTGGAAGAGACAGAGACAGAAAGAGAAACGGCAAAGTATCAGAGTCACAGAGTGATAGCATGGAAAGAGGCCCTTCGGCCCACTGCGTCGGTGCCGAGAATCAACCATCATTAACACCGATACTAAACTGGAGTTATGGGGGAAAGGAAGGAGAATGGGGTTAGGAGGGAGAGATAGATGAATTAATGGCGTAGTCGACTAAGAGTCATAGAGTGATACATTATGGATACATGCCCTACGGCCCAACTTGTCCACATCGGTCAACGTGTCCCAGCTACATTTGATCTACCTGCCTGCGTTTGGTCCATATCCCTCCGAACCTATCCTATCTGTGTACCTGTCTAACTGGTAGCTCTTAAATGTTGGGATAGTCCCTGTCTCAACTTCCTCCTATGGCGGCATGTTCCATGCACCCACCACCGTTTGCGTGTAAATGTTACTCCTCAGATTGCAAATAAATCCATCACCCTAAACCTGTCCATCGGTCCTCGATTCACCTAATCTGGACAAAACACTCTCTGCGACTACCCGATCTATTTCTCATGCTTTTATAAGATCACCACTCATCCTTGTGCTCTACAAGGAATAGTCCCAGCCTGCTCAACATCCCCCTTTAGCTCAGACCCTCTAACCCTGGCAACATCCTTGTAAAGGAGGGTCTCCAAAAGATCCTCGTTAAGATTGGATATTCCGAATGGCCTAATTCAACTCCTATCACTCGTGACCTAATGACCCCCATTTATTTATCCACATTTTCATCAACTTCCCCCCAGATTCTGCCCATCACCCACCCACTCACAAGCAAGAATGTCATTGTCCTATCAGGAACACATGACCATAAACTCACTTGAACTTGAACTTGAACTTGAATTATAGCACCAATTAAAATGAAGGAAATGAAGGAAAAATCCATCTGCCTCCTATACCACCTATTCTACCTCTGCTGTCATCTTTAAGGGTCTATTAATCTACTTTCTGAAGTTCCTTTAGTAATGTAACAAATGCGTTGGTACTTTCCTGAATCGCGTCTGTTCCGTGATTATGTCTGAGTTACAGGTTGGCACAATGGTTGGCAATTTGACAAGGTCTCTCAACGACAGGAGGTGGGAAGATGACGATCCACGTGATCCAAATTACCCCTCTTAGTCCTTCCAGAGTTGCTGCAGAATCTTCTGACCACTTGTGTGCCCAGGGTGTGGTGGTGCTGTCGTCACTGTGGAGCCACACCTATCAAAAGAAAGGGCAGGACGTGTGAGATGTAGCAAGTATAAAATATTTGTGTGGAGTGGGAGCCACATAAGCAGCAAATTGGACGACCGTGCGGGCAAGGGCATGGCGACGCTGACCCTGGTACTGAGCCGTGTTCACAGGGGGGAAACTTTCATCTCCATTTATTCCTCTAGCTGATGTCTTTTTGTTCTATTTCACAGATACCTCTGGTGAGTTTGGTTCTCCTTCTGACGTCTGAAAGTCTTGGAAACGATGTCACGGTGAGGACAAATCCTCTTTCTCCCTGTCTCATTGCCGTCCCTTGTGTCTCTGCGCCTCTCTCACTATCACCCATCTTTTCTCTCTGACCGCCTCTTGCCTCTTTGTCTCCATTACCCTCAATGTCTCAGCAATTCTGGGCTGATTTGGTTCAATGCCGCTTAAACCTTGCTGGCTCAATGTCAATCTCGCCCAGATCTCCTTTAAAATTTGCTGCTCTTAAATTCAAGCTATGCCCTCTAGTCCCTGGGAAAGTGGTTCTGACTGTTTAGTCTTTCTGCGCTTCTCATAACCAAACGATTTTGTAAAGCCCCTGTCCCACTTAGGAATCCTGAACGGAAACCGCTGGAGACTTTGCGCCCCACCCAAGGTTTCCGTGCGGTTCCCGGAGGTTGCAGGTGGTTGCCGGAGGTTTCAGGTAGTGGAAGCAGGTAAGGAGACTCACAAAAACCTCCGGGAACTTCCGGGAACCGCACAGAAACCTAGAGTGGGGCGCAAATTCTCCAGAGATTTCCGATTGGGTTTCCTAAGTGGGACGGGGCATTCCTCTACACCTCTCACAATTCTCATTACTACCTTGGAGAAGCAACCAACATATTTAAAGACCCAGGTCATTCCTCTTTTCCCTGCTTCTGACGGGCAGAAGGTTCAGAACGTGAAAGCGCACACAGGCAGACGCAGGAGTAGTTTTCTTCCCTCTGAATGGTCCTTCCATAAGCTAGGACACTATCCAATTCACCTGAACTCCATTGCAGTCATTGGACTTTGTCTATGTAAGTGGTTTCAATCTCCCCCCGTTCCCTGCCCATCTCTTAACCATATAACCATATAACAATTACAGCACGGAAACAGGCCATCTCGGCCCTCCAAGACCGTGCCGAACAGTTATTTTCCCCTAGTCCCATCTACCTGCACTCAGACCATAACCCTCCATTCCTTTCCCATCCATATACATATCCAATTTATTTATAAATGATAAAATCGAACCTGCCTCCAGCACTTCCACTGGAAGCTCATACCACTCTCTGAGTAAAGAAGTTCCCCCTCATGTTACCCCTAAACTTCTGTCCCTTAATTCTGAAGTCATGTCCTCTTGTTTGAATCTTCCCGACTCTCAATGGGAAAAGCTTGTCCACGTCAACTCTGTCTATCCCTCTCATCATTTTAAAGACCTTGGTCAAGTTCCCCTTTAACCTTCTGCGCTCCAGAGAATAAAGACCTAACTTATTCAACCTTTCTCTGTAACTTGGTTGTTGAAACCCAGGCAACATTCTATCAAATTTCCTCTGCACTCTCTCTATTTTGTTGACATCCTTCGTATAATTGGGCGACCAAAATTGTAGACCATACTCCAGAATAGGTCTCACCAATGCATTGTACAATTTTAACATTACATCCCAACTTCTATACTCAATGCTCTGATTTATAAAGGCTAGCATGCCAAACGCTTTCTTTACCACCCTATCTACATGAGATTCCACCTTCAGGGAACTATGCACAGCTATTCCTAGATCCCTCTGTTCAACTGCATTTCTCAATT